>NC_067402.1:205940118-206035388 GCF_016432865.1 Antechinus flavipes
CGTTGTGGTCCACACTCAGTTCCCATAGTCCTCTCTCTGGGTGTAGATGGCTCTCTTCATCATTGAACCATTGGAACTGGTTTGAATCATCAGAGTGAAGTGTTTTATTGAAAATCTGCCAGAAAGACTAGGGAGAGGATGGATAAGAGGAACTAAGAGTGTCTCAGTAGAAGATGTACTCAGGAGCTCCTAAGAAGCAGCAGCCACTGGGAGTCCTACCTAGAGCATGACCACAAGCCTCTGGTTATGAATACTCAAGGGTTGATATTTCTTACCCCCAAGAAGCTTTTTTGTTTTGTTTTGTTTTGTTTGATGTGTAAATGAGCCCAAACCATAGTGTTGCTAGAAAAGGAAGCTGGGTACAAGTACAATACATCCTTTTTTTTTTTTTTTCCTATTTAAGTTCAACTCTATGTGACCCCATTTGATATTTGTTTTCTTGGCAAAGTTAATGGGGTGCTTTGCTATTTTCTTCTCTGACCCATTTTACAGATGTAGAATTAAGGCCAACAGAGTTAAAGTGACTTGCCTAGCTAATTCCACTAGACTTGTGATGGAGAGAGCCATCTGCATTGGACTTGCCTATGCTCACGTGGCTAGTGTCTCTAGCCACAAGGCTTCCTGACTCCAGTCCTGATATTTTATCCAACTGGACCACTTAGCTTCATCCCATGGCTATTATTAGCCTCTTTTCATAGATGAGGAAACTGAGGATGAGAGAAGATAGGTGGATCATCCAAAGTTACAGTTATCATCTGAGGAAAAACTTGAACTCAGATTATCCTGACTCCAGATCCCACTGGGCCCACTTGCACTTTTAGCTTTCCTCATAACAATTTGGAAAGGCAGGCAGTATATGAATTTTAGAGATGGGGAAATGGGCTTTGTGTATTTGAATGACTTACACATGATAAGTCTCCTGACTCCAAGTACAATGCTCATTCCTCTCTATCTCATTTCCTCTCAACTTCAGTTTCACCATAAAAGGACATCTTTCCATAAGTCTGAAGACTTCATGAATCATTGGAGCTTAGATTTAGAGCTGGAAGAGACTCCACAGGCCATCTTTTCCTCACCCTCCCTCCTATTATTTTTCAGATAAGGATATTGATATATAGAAGGATTTAATCCCATACCCAAGGTCCCACAGACTTACAAAGTATGTCTACTTTAAATTCTGCACATCCAACAATAGGAGTGTCTCATTACAGCCAAGTTCATTTATAAAATCAGCATCCCAGATGTATGCCTTGATGGACAGCACCGCTGGTATCCTATATTTATGGCTTACTTAATGAGTTGGTGATCAATATCACTATTTTAGATAAAGTGAACTCTTTAATTTTCTTTGTAAGGAGGAAAATGTAAAGACCTCTCAGGGCTAAAATAAATGGATTGTAGAATACAAAAACCACACAAGGAGGACCTGAATGTATTCTTTTAATTGTAGTTTTTATATATTTTTTAAATGTCAAGAAATTGACTTAAAAAAAAAAAAGGAAAGAAACTGACTTTTTTCCTGGTTGCTGAGTAAGCTTGAGATATATTTTCTGAGTTTTTATTTCATATTAGTTGGGTAGTGGTGGCTGGATTATGTAGGACACAAAATTTGATGTACCTAGGAATTAAAGACATGTGAATTAAAGACATCCCAACTAATACCTTCAGTTCAGAAATTCAGGAATTGCACGATGTATTTGAATATTCTATGCATGACAGCTAGATGGTGTAGTTGATAAAGCACTGGATCTTGAGGTCACATACTTTCTGCTCATAAGAATTTGGATTCATATACTAGGTGTCTGACAAAGGACACGTCTTTGTTTCTTCATCTGTAAAATAAAGATAATAATAATAATACCTCCTAGGAGGACCAAATAAAATAATAACTGTAAAGTGGTTAGTAGTGTCTGACATATAGTGATTATGATTTGATAATCATAATCAAAATTACAATAATAACAGACATTTCTATAGTTTTTTCAAAGTCTGCAGAGCACTTTGCACATGTAGCAAAAAAAATATGTAAAAACTAGAATTAAAAGAATACATTCAGGTCTTCCTTGTGTGTTTTTTGTAACTTCATGATCCATTTACTTTAGCTCTGAGAGTTCTATCCCAAAATTTACCCAGTTGATGACATGTTGGAATTTGGATTTCTAGGACCCAGTATTGTAAGGAGAAAGAAACTTAAGTTGCTTGTTATATATTATATATTATATATCATGCAGAAAGGAAGGCAGGGGGACATCTAATTTCCGGTGATCATTTTCCCTTTCTTTGAGAAACAAAGGACCTCCTCCTTCCCCTCCCCATGTCAAAAGAACATTTTTGTGTTGAAGATGTACTGTGAAATTGTTGGGTAGTCAGAGGGATCCAATATATTTCTTGTCACTTGCCCATCAAAGAGAATCTAGCATAAAACTCCTAACTTTTAAGTTAGTGGAAGATTTCTCCTCTGTTTGAAAATAGGCAGAACTCAGATTTTACCATTGTAGTCAGGAGTTCTGACTTTCTCTAAAAATAAACTTTTCTCTCTACTCTCCTTACTCTCTTCCCCCAATTATTAACCATATTTATTTCTTTGCTAGTTTTTACTCTCCATTTTATAAGTCTGGGGCTTAAGGCTGGCACATTGTGACTATTTTCTGCCATACCAAAGGGCAATAAAGCTGGATCCAAATCCATAGCTGGTCTGGGATTTTCTCCCTTTGCCAACAGTCATCTCTTAACAGTGAACTCAAGATTTATGAAACTTTAGAATTCACAAGATGGTCTCCATCCTTGGAGATATCTATCCCAGGAGACATACCCCTAGTTCTAATTTTTTATAAATCAGAATGAGCTGCCATATACAAGCTTGGGAATTCATCATTTCTGCTGAGATGAGGGAAAAGATGGCTCTCTCCCCCTTCTCCCCCAATCCCTCATGGGAGGGTTACTCGACACGTGGAAAATTCAGGGAAGAAAAGAGCCAGGGCAAAATCACCTTTATTTATTTATTTATTTGATTAATTCATTTATCCATTTATTTATTTATTTGTTGTTTGTTGTTCAGACCCACTGAGAACCGGTCTCTTTCATCTCAAGGACCAAATGAAGGGATGACTTTATTATCCCCAAAGTGCCCTTCAGTATTGAGTCATCCAAAGGAGCTAGGGGCTTTGCCGTCACTAAAGTAGCCAGGTCAGAACATGTAATTAATTCAAAGTAGGAAGAGTAATTTTGCCCATTCAGTTCACCCGCCATTTACATTTAAAAGATAACTTGGCAGACACTAACATTTGATGATCAGAGATTTGGGGAAAGGTTTGGATTTCTGTTAGGGGGAGCAATATCCCTGCTTCCTTGTGGTTGAGACATGGGGAGAGAATGATCAGCTAGTTAATTCCATTTAAAAGCCACAAACATAATGAATACACATTAAAATAACATCCTAAAACAAATGCAACTTTCCATAAATGGGGAAGACTATGAGCAAAAGATTAGTAGCAAATGAAAATTGATCCCTAAACTTAATAAAGTCCTTGAGGCAAAAGTGAACCAACATTAGTATTTTGTGTAACAATGCTGGTAATAAAGCTTAAATCTGCTATTGGGGGAAGCATCCTCCTATAGCTAAGCTGTGGGCTATATCCCCATTCAAGTCTATGTTCCCTTCACATAAGAGAACCTCATATATATCCTAATAACAATTCTGTGTAGCAGGTACTATACGTATTATTATCCCTATTTTACAAGTGAGAAATTGAGGCAAAATGATTTATCCATGAATGTACAGGTAGAATGTGTCAGAATCAGGGAATTAAGCCCAGACCTCTGACTCCAGGTCCATCATTCTTTCAACGTGGGTACATAAATGGTGAGACAGAATCTATTATAGTCTTTTAACAATCAATTTGGGAATGATTTATTTGACTTTATTAATTTCCTGCCAACATTCTACTGCATAACTATGCAAAGTTAGTAGTTTGTTTTTAGTGTCTTTTTGTATTCTTTACTCCCTCCAGGAGTACCTCCCAATAGTATCCTATTGCCTGACAATCTTCCAAAGCCTGAGACAGGACCTTTATAGGCCTGTCCTTCAGCAAGGCTTGGTGGCCAAGAAACATCCCTTCCTCTTAGAGGACCACCAAAGATCCCATTCCCCAGGACAATTTTTTTCCCTACTGTTAAGCAGACAAAAGAAGTAAAGGGACATAATAAAAGGTGATGGGTTTGGAGTCAGAAGATAAACATTTAAATTCTACCTCTGTTGACTTTTTGTCATTGTGACTCTGCACTGCCCTTTGTAACCCCATTTAGGATTTTCTTGGAAAAGATACATTGGGTGATTTGCCATTTCCTTCTCAAGCTCATTTTACAGATGGGGAAACTGAGGCAAATAGGATTTAAGTGACTTGCCCATAGTCATACAGCTAGTAAGTATCTGAGGCCATATTTAAACTCACATAAACTCACATAACACTCTAACCCACTGGTTCTCAAAGTGTGGTCCACAGAATACTGGGGGGCATCTCTGAAGTCCTTTCAGAAAGTCTACAAATTAAAAATTAGCTTTTATTTCTAATAAATATAAATATAACCCACAAAAATTCTTTGGACAGATTCTCAATAATTTTTTATGTATAAAGGGATAATGAAAACAAAAGTTTGAGAATCACTGCGTTTAACCTCTGTGTCACTCAGCTAACAATATTGGACAAACATGTAGTCTTTCTGGATTTCAGTTTCCTGAGGAGGTTGACCAGATTATCTTTCAAGCTCTTTCTAACTTTAAATCTATGACCCCATGGAAGTAAATGGGATAGCTGGATCTATATGTTGACCCTGTGTGGTGTTTGCATCCAAAAGTAGAAGACTTTTTTTGTGCCCCCAAAATGAATTTCATTCATCAGAGATAATTTGGAGATAGGGATAATAATAATAATATAATTATTGATAATGTTATTTCCAATATATATTTATTATATATTAAGGCAGCAGTGGATAGAGTGTTGGACTGTTGTCAGGAAATAATAATAAATAGCTTACCATGTACTATGATAAGTTCTTTACAATTATTATCTCATTTGATCCTCATAACAACCCTGAGAAGTAGGTTATCCCTTTTTTATAGTTGAGGGCAATAGTATAGTTAACCTGAGTTGGATATGTCCCATCTACAAAGATAAAAGTTTAAAAACAAAAAAACAAAAACAAAAAACTACTGACAAGTTTCTCAAGGCCTGGTTATAGAAAATAAAGGCTTAGGATTATGAGACATAGGATCCTAGATCTAGAATTGAAAAGAATCTCAATTCATTAATCTGATCCCCACATCTTTAAGGTAGTTTATATGATTTGTTCAAGATAACCCTGATAAATAGCCAGAGCTCTTGAGGGTTCTCCAGATTTAAAAGGCAATGCTTTTTTTTTTTTTAAACTAAACTAAAACATCAACTTTCAAGGGCATTGACACTGAGAGAGTAAGTGCTATTCATGTATTGATTATGTAGAGTAATAGAGGCTTTGAGAAATGAAGACACTTGTTTAGTACATCAGTTAATAAACATCAGGTGCCTACTATGTGCCAAGCACTGTGTTAATCATTGGACATACAAATAGAGGTAAAAGTCAGTCCTTGCCCTCCAGGGACTTAGAGTCTAATGGTTAAGCAACCAGTAAATGGCAGAGTTGGAACTGAATCCACAAAAAATTGGAATTTTCTGAAACTAAATATAGGGTTCTATCATTGAGTAGTTGCTCCTGCATCATGCTTCCCCTTCCCCTCCACTCCATCCCTATCAAAAGAAGTAAAAACCCTAATAGTTTCCAATTTGTTTCCCATTGAGGGCATTTTTTATTTAACCAATTCCACTGGTTTTTCAACGGTTCTCCTCAGTTTCCATAGTCGGGGCCGGTAAATCATGTTTGGGGTGTGCCACCTAGTGGTGAGAGCTGGGTTTTATTTGTTTCTGCAGAAAGGTCACTGAATTGCTAATGTAGTTCTATTGGGTCCAGATTTGCTGTTTTATCAGGGCGGGAAGTCCTTCAGGCCTACTCCAACTCTGAAATAAATGAAGCCTTACTCGATTTTCACAACCGTTTGCCCCAGTGACGCAAATGAACACCTTGTTTGTGATTTAAATCTGAAGAGAGTTGCCTGAGAGAGGCTTGTCACTGTCACAAAGTTAATACTACTCAGTGCTCAAACCCAGGGCCTCCTAATTCCAATACAGACTCAGCATCTCTAGCTGCTTCTATTGTAGTTATATACTAAGAATGCTCATTCGTTTTTCTGTCATGTCTAATTCTTCGTGACTTTATTTGGAATTTTTTTGAAAAAGGAACTGGAGTGATTGGCCATTTTTTCTCCAACATATAAGAATACTTGCAAAATTATTCTATAATTCTTATTTGTGTACTTCTACAGCATTTTAAATCTGCAAAGGAAAGAGGGAAATAAGCATTGTGTGGTTCAGAAATGGTGAGGGGTCGCCATTTAATAAAAAAAAGCTGGAGAGATCTCTAGAAGCAAAGCAAAGTTTATTATACATTCTCGTGAGAAGGGGGTCCCACCCATCGACCAGGTGATCTAAGGGAGGAAGCACCTTTTAGGGTAGGGTTAACACTTTTAACCCCTAATGCAAATACCCCCTCCCATCACTGACTCTCAACCTCATTGGCTGAGAATCTCACATTCTAAACTACCCAAAAAATTGAACTTGACGAATAAGTACATAGTTGCCCATATTTGATTGAAATAGGGAGAAAGTGATGTCATGGAAGAATAGCAGGAAAGGCACTAAGTATGCCCTTGGATCAATGCCCAAAGTCCTTCAGGCCTGCTCCAACTCTGAAGTAGATGAAGCCTTACTCGATTTTCACAACTGTCTTGAAAGATCTCACCTCATCTTGTTCAGCATTTATTAAGTTCCTATTGAAAAAATAATATATATTTGTATAACTATGAACTTAAAAATATTCTCATTTGATCCTCACAACAATCTTGAAGGGACATGCTATTGTAACTTTCTCAGTCAGTCAATAAATATTTATTAAATTTCTACTATGTGCCAGGTACTGGCTAAATGTTGTTGATACAAATAATGGCATAATTTATTCTCTGTCCTCAAGAAGTTCACAGTCTAATGGGCAGACTCTCAGTAAATGACTGCATTGGAACTTGAATCTGTTTTCTGAAACCAAGTACAATGCTTTCTGCGATTGATTTCATGCAAAACTATTTCTAATAATAATAACTGACATTTCTATATGATTGAATAAACCATGAGAAATCTAAGTGGCTTCAAAATGGTTTAAGGAACAGAATAATAATGATAACTGACATTTATAAACCATTTTAAGGTTTGTAAAGAACTTTTCAGACATTGTCTCATTTAATTCTCATGATTCCTGAGAGGGAAGAATTAATGGTGTAAATTATTTTTTACAGCTGAGGAAAATGAGGCTCAAAGACAGAAGTCTCTTTTCCACAGTCACATAGCTGGGAAATATTACAAGCAGAATGAGAAACTAGGTTTTCTCTAAGTCAAACACTCTTTCCATTCCTCATGCTGCTACTCTGAAATGAGCTTTTCTGTACACTAAGAAACTAAGCCAATTTTTCAGAATTCTCCTCCATATTACAGGTTTGACCAGCCCAGAATTAGTCAGTGACTTGCCCAGGGTCCCATAGCTAGAAAATGTCTGAGGCCAGATTTGGATTCAGGCTTTCCCAACTCTAGGTACTCTATCTAGAACAGGTGCTTCATCTTTAAAATAATGCATATCTATAGGGAAGCTTAAAATTGCACTGAGACTTTTGGGACACCCCATGTCATTTCCTACTCTAAATCCATCCTCTCTGCCAGGAGGTGAATAGAATGCTTTACTATTGGTTCCCTGGAATTATGGATAGTCATTGCATTCATTAACATTCTTACAACTTTGTAGATTTTTTTAATATTATCTATATTTTCCAATGTATCCCATTTCGGTAAAATTAACCCGAACACCTGATATCTGCACTATTCCACATCCATAGTACCCAACCTGTGCAAAGAAATAAGGAAGATGCCTTCTCATGTCTCTTTTTTGGGACAAAAAAAATCAATAATTATAATTTTACAACATTCAGGGTATGTGTGGAGCCACTAGGTGGCTCCATAATGGATAGAGTGCTGTGCCTGGAGCCAGAAAGACTTATTTTCCTGAGGTCAAATTTGACCTCAGATACTTATTAACTATATGACCCTGGTCAAGTCACTTAACCATGTTTACCTCAGTTTCCTCATCTGTAAAATGAGCTAGAGAAAGATACTCCAGTATTTTTACCAAGAAAATTCCAAACGAAATCACAAAATATCAGACACAACTGAGTGACAAACAAAAAGTTTTTGTTTTAAAGTTTTTTTAAACTTTTTAGTTTTTTTTAAAATTAGATCTCCTTTGTATGAGCATGTATTCTGATGGAAGTGGATTTCTTTGACAAAGAGACCTAACTAAGTTTCAATTGATAAATGATGGACAGAAACAGCTACACCCCAAGAAAGAACACTGGGAAACGAATGTGAACTATCTGCATTTTTGTTTTTCTTCCCGGGTTACTTTTACCTTCTGAATCCAATTCTCCCCGTGCAACAAGAGAACTGTTCAGTTCTGCACACATATATTGTATCTAGGATATACTGCAACATATCTAACATGTATAGGACTGCTAGCCATCTGGGGGAGGGAGTGGAGGGAAGGAGGGGAAAAATCGGAACAGAAGCGAGTGCAAGGGATAATGTTGTAAAAAATTACCCTGGCATGGATTCTGTCAATATAAAGTTATTATTAAATAAAATAAAATAAAATATTAAAAAAATAAAGTTAGATCTCCTACAACTTTTTGGGATAAGATGCTGAAGATACAAATGGTAGATGATTCTGATGAATGAGAGAACAGATAAGACATGATTACAGAGAATTGCCAAAAGATGGGAATGACATTGAAGGAAATGGTCAAAGAAGATACTCAAAGATGATTGTCTGGGAGACTATTTCAGAAAAAATGGGAATTATAGACTACAATGTGTGTGTTCAATTTGAAAAAAGAAAAAACTTTTAGATGCTATCATAAAAAACATGTAAAACTCTTTATATTAATAATCACAGAGTCATAGATCTAGAGGTGAGAAGGATTTCCAAGGCCATCTCTTCCAAACCCCTCATTTTACAGATGAGGAAAATTAAGTGACTTGGCAAAGTCATGCAAACGATAAGCATCACAGGATTTGAACCCATATCCTATGATTCCAGGGTCATTTTTTTTTTTTAACCTGAAATCTGCTACCTCCTATAATTCTTGAGCTCTATTTGACTGATACCAAAAGGTAGGAGGAACTCAGAAGACATGAAAAAGAAACGAAATCATAATTGCTTAAACCTTAATTGGAAAATTTAATTAGTGGCTACTATTTAGTTGACAGGGAGGCCCTTTTTGTGTGGGTGGATTAGATTCAATTGGCAGGGATCTAAAATGAGAGTGAGGAGGGAGGGAAGCAACACTCCGAGAGAAAAGGAAGGGAGGGGGAAGAGGGTGTGATCAAGTCTTGTTTTGAGAAAATCTTCAGGATGTGGTATCAGGTCAAACAAGAGTTCATTGTTAACCAAATTATAGAATGACAAGATGCCAGAAATTCAATGTTGAAAAAAAATCACCACTTGAAAAACATTGCTGACAAGTAGTGGATTTACAAGCATTTATGAAGCATCTGCTGTATGCTCTGTGTGCAAGTATAAAAACAAAATATTCCCTGACTTTAAGGAGCTTATATTCTCCCAGGGAAAGGAACATCTATACATACAAAAAGCTATATTATAGAGACATTATTTGAGCAGACAAAAAGTAAATATCAGGGTGGGAACTTGAATTTGCATATAACAAATAATTATCTCATCTACATTATATAACTTATATGTAGCTATAACACAAATAGATATAATACCCACATAAAATTTGGATATCCATTTTCAAATAGATATAATATATAATATGTACATGCACATATGTATATAATATACTATTTGTATGCATACTTATAAATAGATATAATTAATATGTAAAATATATTTCAAATATATTTTAATACAATTCTTATTCTCCTTCTCTTCTCCCTAAATACAAAGTAATTTCAGGATGGCAAGTGGAAGAACATATGACTGAGATCAGAAAAGGCTTCATATAGGAGGTGGAGCTTGAGTTTCAAAGGAGGCTATATATTGGAGAGGTTGTAAATTGGAGAAAATGTCTTTCAGGTAAGAGAGACAAGCTGAACAAAAGTAGCACCTCTGTAGGTGAGAGACATAAGATTTTGTGTGTGTGGAACAACAAGAAGACCACTTTGGCTGGACTATAGAAATCAGGAAATCCATTTTTGTACATGCAAATGTTATATTTTATATATGTATTATAACTATTTGTAAGTATGCATGCAAATGGTTTATATTATATATAATGCTTGCACATGTTATATCTATTTGAAAATGTACATGCAAATGTTATATCTATTTGTATATGCATGTTATATCTCCATATTTTATATCTAATTGTAAGTGTGCATCAAATTTATATTTTTATATTTTGTATGTCAACAAGTATTTATTAAGCATACTATGAGCCATGGACTATGTTAGCTTCTGAGAATTCAAAGAAAGACAAAAAGAACATCCCTGTTCTTAAAGAGTTTACATTCTTATGGGCAGATAAAGTGTAAATTTGTACATATGAACATCTGCCAAGAGGACGGGAAATATTTGAAGAGGGAAGGCACTAATATTTGGGGAGACCAAGCCTCTTGCTGAAGTTGGCATTGGGACTGAATCTTGAAGGAAGACAGCGTCCAAGAAAAAAAAAAGGTGAGGAGAAAAGATATTCCAGACCTAGGGAACAATCAGTAAAAAAGGATTGTAAGGAGATGAAGTGTTATGTGAGAGAAACAGCAAAAATGTTAATGTCACTAGATCATAAATTATATGAGGGGGAATCAAGTGTAAAAAAGACCTGAGAGGTAGAAAGAGAACAGGTTGTAAAAAGCTTTCAATGCTAAACATGAGAATTCCATTGATTCTGGAGTTAATAGGGAGTGACTGGATTTTATTGAGTGTGTGTGGGGTCAGCGACATGGTCAGACTTTAGAAAATCATTTTGGCAATTGAATGGAGAATGGTTTGGAGAGGAAGTAGGGAGACCAAAGGCTTCTTGTATTTTCCAGATAAGAGATGTGATGTTAAACCATGTCTTATGGAGTTGTGACTTTTGGTTTACAGAGATAACCACCTGTACTAAGGTGGTGACTGAGAATGGAGAGAAGGGGAAGTATGTAAGAGAGATCTGAAGGTAGAAGTGACAACACTTGATAACAGATTGGATGGTGATGGTAGCCGTGGTTGTGGCTGTGTGTGTATGTAGTTAGGGTTGGGAGCCTGAGTGACTGATAGAATGATGATATGCTGACAGTACAGGAAAACTGGAAAAAGGAGATTTTGGTGGGGGAGTGGAGGAGAGCTTATTGAACTTGAGATGTGTATGGGATATTCATGTCCAAAATTTAGTTGGCAATGCAGAAGTGGATCTCAGAAGAGAAGCAGGATATCTAGATCTAGGAATATTCTGCATAAAGATGATAAATGTCTGAACAATAAAATATGAGAAAGGTAGAGAAGAGAGCTCTTAGTGAATGGTCTAAAGTTTTTCAGTGAAATATGAAGCAAATTGAAGATAAGGGGAAAGAGTATGGCAGAGAATTGAAGAAGGACTAAAAGGTGCTGTTGGACGAGCAAATGAATGAGAGAGGCACAAAAGGATTTCCTTTTTCCAATAAGGATCTGGCTGACAATATATAACACAAATTTGTAGTGGACCCAGTCAGCATAATTTTGAGATTTTCTCCATTTCTATTCAGGAACACTCACAGCTGTTGTTAAAATTAATGAATCAGTATAAAGTACTTTGAGATGAATAAAAAGGGCGACATTAGTACAAGATGTTATTATCTTCTCATTTCTATTCTGAAACTGCAATGCTCTGATAGGAACACTGAAGTTATCACTGTAGAAACCAGTGTTATTGGATACGTTCTATTCATCGGCCTCCTTGCCATTAGCCTTTCTATTCCCTAAGCACATCTGAAATCTGCAATAAAAATTATTCTCCCTCTTCTTTATTACCTGCAGTAATAGTTGTTCATTTGTTCCTCTAAGAATGTCACAAGTAAGTTTAGGGTTTAGGAATTTAGGATTCATTTTATTTAATTTTTTCATTTTTAATAGAAGAGGAAACTGAGTCTGAGAGAGATAAGATGACTTGCCATATGACAAAAACAGGATTTAGACCTAGTTTCTCTGATTCCAAATGAGGTGACATTTCCATGGTATCACAGTATATTCACTGTCTTTGCACCTTGATCTTTCCTTTCTATCTTTCTCTACCAAAGAAGGAAAAGATCCAAGTGCAAAGACAGTGAATTTTTTTTATAGAGAATTTTCTCTATATAGGCTTCTCTTCTCTCCTGTAATTTAAAAAAATTCACTGTCATTAAAAAAAATTCTTATTTAAAATTTTTTCCAGTTACATTTAAAACATTTTTTACATTTTTTAATGTGGGTTATATTTTATTCAAAATGTTCATGTTAAATCACAGAGGATATAACTTAATACTCTTT
Organism: Antechinus flavipes; assembly: GCF_016432865.1. Classification (NCBI taxonomy): domain Eukaryota; kingdom Metazoa; phylum Chordata; class Mammalia; order Dasyuromorphia; family Dasyuridae; genus Antechinus; species Antechinus flavipes. The sequence goes on from NC_067402.1 coordinate 205,952,809, forward strand.
GTGAATTTAGGCCCAGTCATATATAACTTTAACAATTTTGTTGTGGCCAAGAAGAATCCTTGAATTAAGTTTTTTGTAATCAAGTTTCTGGTAGTGGGATCAGTCTCTTACATTAGCTTTTAAAATGCAAATGGTAATATACCTTGTAACTAGAAATATTTTTTTTTTGCTTAATTCTAATTTTTTAAAATAGCTTTTTATTTACAAGTTATATGGATGGGTAATTTTACAGCATTGACAATTGCCAAACCTTTTGTTCCAATTTTTCCCCTTCTTCCCCCCACCCCCTCCCCTGAGTGGCAGATTGACCAATACATGTTAAATATATTAGAGTATAAATTAAATACAAAATAAGTATACATGACCAAACTGTTATTTTGCTGTACAAAAAGAATTGGACTCTGAAATATTGTACAGTTAGCCTGTGAAGGAAATCAAAAATGCAGGTGGGCAAAAATAGAGCGACTAGGAATTCAAGGTAATGGTTCATAGTCATCTCCCAGAGTTCTTTTGCTGGGCGTAGCTGGTTCAGTTCATTACTGCTTCATTAGAACTGATTTGGTTCATTTTATTGCTGAAGATGGCCAGGTCCATCAGAATTGATCATCATATAGTATTATTGTTGAAGTATATAATTTACATTTGTTTTTTTAAAACTTTTGAGTTCTAGATTCTCTTCCTTATCACCCCCCCATTAAGAAACCACATGTGAAGATATGCAAAACATTTTCATAAAAGTGATATTGTGAAAGAAAACATAAATCTCCCACCCCCCAAAAAAAAGAAAACCTCAAGAAAAATAAAAAAACCTCTCTGAGAGAAAGAGAGAGAGAGAGAAAGAGAGAGAGAGAGAGAGAGAGAGAGAGAGAGAGAGAGAGAGAGAGAGAGAGAGAGAGAATATATGCTTCAATCTGTAGTGAGACACAATCAGTTCCTTTTCTGAAGATGGGTAAGATTTTTCATTATAAATAGTGGATCGTTGTACTGATGAGAATAGCAAAAGCATTTACAGCTGATCATTCCTGATGCTATTGTAGCAAAGTAAATTGCTATTACTTTGTACACTACATTTCACTTCACTTGAGTTCATGAAGGACTTTCCGGGGCTTTTCTGAGAGCCTTCTATTCTTCATTTCCCAAAGAGCAATATTCCATCATAACCACATACCACAATTTATTCAGGTATTCCCCACTTGATGGGCATCCCCTTAATTTCCAATTTTTTGCCCTCAGAAGAGAGCTGCTACAAATATTTTTGTACATACAGATCCTTTTCCTTAAAAAAAACAAAACAAAACAAAAACAAAAAAACTTCTTTTGGAATTCATGCCTAATAGTGGTATTGTTAGATCAAAATATATGCAATACATTGTCATTATTATTTCAGTCCATCACTTAGGACCATAGGATTATAGATTTACAACTGGAAGGGACCTTAAAAGCCATCTACTCTAATCCACTCACCTTATAGAAACACAGAGAGATCAAGTTAATTGGTTGAACAGTTATTAAATATTAGGTAGGATTTGAACTCCTGTTTTCCTTACTCTAAGTCAGGCTATTTGTTATGCCACACTTATAAATTTCACTTTTGTTCTCTCTCTTTTTATAGCAACTTCTTTATATCTTGCTTTCTATGCACACATTCTAATTGTTTATTTAAAAATTTTTAAAGTTTTTTTTTAATTAAAGCTTTTTATTTTTCAAAACATATGCATGGACAATTCTTCAACATTAGCCTTTGCAAAACCCTGTGTTCCAATTCCCCCCCCCCCCCCTTACTCCACTCCCTCCCCTAGATGGCAAGTAGTCCAATACATGTTAAACATGGTAGAAATGTATGTTAAATCCAATATATGTATACATATTTATGCAATTATCATGCAGCACAAGAAAAAAAAGAGAAGCAAAATAAAATGCAAGCAAAAAACAACAAAAAGAGTGAGAATGTTATGCTGTGAACTACACTCAGTTCCCATAGGCCTCCCTCTGGGTGTAGATGGTTCTCTTCATCTCTAAACAATTGTAACTGGTTTGAATCATCTCATTGTTGAAGAGAGCCACGTCCATCAGAAATTCCAATTGTTTATGCAATAAATTGCTCTATGTCCTTTTCAAAATGGTGGGTATGTCAACAGATAGTAACTAAGTTGATTGTTGCTTGATGGCTTCTACCAGCTTGAATCCAAAATGAAGGTACTTGTTTCCATCATTAAGAAAATCATATGCTCAAAAGTTATCAAACTGTGCATTCCCGTTGATCCAGCAGTGCTACTACTGGGCTTATACCCCAAAGAGATACTAAAGAAAGGAAAGGGACCTGTATGTGCCAGAATGTTTGTGGCAGCTCTGTTTGTAGTGGCTAGAAACTGGAAAATGAATTCTCCATCAATTGGAGAATGGTTGAGTAAATTGTGGTATATGAATGTTATGGAATATTATTGTTCTGTAAGAAATGACCAGCAGGATGAATACAGAGAGACTTGGAGAGACTTACACGAATTGATGCTGAGTGAAATGAGCAGGACTAGGAGATCATTATATATTTCAATAATGATACTGTATGATGATCAATTCTGATGGACCTGGTCATCTTCAGCAATGAGATAATTCAAACCAGTTCCACTTATTCCGTGATGAAGAGAGCCATCTACAGCCAGAGAGAGGCCTGTGGGAATTGAGGACGGATCCTAACATAGCATTTTTACTTTTTTTTTTTTTTGTTTGCTTGAATTTTATTTTCTTTCTCATTTTTTTTTCCTTTTTGAGCTGATTTTTCTTGTGTAGCAAGATAATTATATAAATATGTATGCCTGTATTCGATTTACATATATTTTTATCAGGTTTAACATATATTGAATTACTTGCCATCTAGGGAAGGAGGTTGAGGGAAAGGAGACAGAAATTGGAACACAAGGTTTTGCAAGGGTCAATGGTGAAAAATTATCCTTGCATATGTTTTGAAAATAAAAAGCTTCAATTAAAAAAACAAAAACAAAACCAAAGAAAGTCATGATCAAGGGAATTCCTAGGTTCTATGTTAAAATTCATGAAAGCAAATTGAAATCAATTGAAAAAGTTTACATATTCACTAGCAGATATATAGTAGATTTTATTTTATTTTTAATAGCTTTTAATTTTTCCAAATACATTTAAAGATAGTTTTCAACATTCACCTTTGTAAAACCTTGTGTCCCAAATTTTTTTCCTTCTCTCCTCCCACCCCCTTCCATAGACAGCAAGCAATAGAATATAGGTTAAACATGTGCAATTCTTCTAGACATATTTCCACATTCATCATGCTAAACAAGAAAAATCAGATCAAAAGGTGAAAGAAAATAAACATGAGGAAAAAAAAAAACAAGTAAACAAAGCAATACTGTGCTTTGATCCACTTTCAGTCTCCATAGTTCTCTCTCTGGATGTTCATGCTTCTTTCCATTCCACGTCTATTGGAATGAATCACCTCATTGTTGAAAAGAGCCAAATCCATCACAGTTGATCATCACATAATCTTGTTGCTATGTACAATGTTCTCTTGGTTCTATTTACTTCACTTAGCATCAGTTCATGTGAGTCTTTCCAGGCTTTTCTGAAACCAGCTTGCTTTTAATTTCTTATAGAACAATAATATTCCATTGCATTCATATATGTGACAGATTTTAAAGGAGAACAAAAGTGGATCAGATTGGATATATTCCACTCTTTTAGCTGCTGACTGTATATACTAAGAGGAGATCTTGTTTTTTCACTTAACTTATCTGAAAAAAGGTGTCGTATTATGGGAATGCTAATGCATTTAATTAGATTTTTAAAAATCTGATGTCCCCTTTTCTCCACTCATGCAACCAAAATCCTCATTATATCTGTCTTGAACTATTGCGATAGTCAAGAGGTCATTAAATCATACATTTTCAGAATTATTTCACAGCTAAACAAGTGTTTCTTCCTCTTTGAAGCCTTTCTTACTTTCTCTTACTATGGATTAGTAGAAAAAACAAAGGACTTGAAATCAGAGGAAATGGGTTGGACTCTACTTACACCTACTTTAAAAACTTTATTATCTTTATGTTTTTAAACACATTAATAAGATCTCTCTGTATCTCAGTTTCTTTTTCTGTACAACAAAAGGATTGAATTAATTGATCTTTTGAGGTCTCTTTCAGCTTAAATCCTCAAGTTAAAAAACTTTCCTGTATCCTCTGCTTCCTTGATCTTTCTCAAAGAAGTTTGTATGGATCTTTTATTTTCTTTGATAATTTTCTACTTTTCTACCTAAAGCATTTCATATTTTTTTGAGGCACGTAAGTGGTGTGTCAGATAGAATGTTGAACTTGGAGTCAATAAGATATAAGTTTGAAATCTGTCCCATTTACTAGTTCTGGTGTTATTCAGTCATTTCAGACTCTTATTTTTATAGATGAGGAACTGAGGCGACCAGGGAGAAGTAATTTGTCCAAGGTCATACAGCTAGTAAATGCCTGAGATCAGATTTGAACTCAAATAGATGAGTCTTTCTGATTCTAAGCCCAGTATTCTATCCATTATAGGGCCACCTAGTTGCCCTACTGGCTCTGTATTCCTGTCTTGTATTTTATCTCCTTAATGCAAAGTGGGAATAATAATGTATCTATAACTCAGAGTTGTTGTGAGGATCAGATGAGATATGAGCTTTGCATACTTTACAGTGGTGTTGTCAAACTCAAATAGAAATGCCAATCTGCAGGTCATATATTGACTTAGCTTTGAAATGTAATATGAATTTATTTTATCCCTATTGTATAGGGATGTCTGAAGACACAGACCAACAGGATAGCTGATGTTGGTAGCAGGAGTGGCCAAGTCCAGTGAGGAGCCAGCATGGTCGTTGAGCAACCTGCAAGACTTAGCCCAGAAGTGGATTGACCGGTTAGCAAGGATGCTTAGGAGGAGACAGCCTGGCTGAGCATTGATTTATTCATTTATTGTGGATGTCTCACCCTGGACTAAACTTGTGGGAACCTCTTGAAGAGAGAAAAAATCACTAGCACCTTGAGTCCCAATGTAGCCCTTGACCCCATATGTTCCTTACATGTAAGCCCCATTGCCTTGGAACTATGTTTGAGCCCATTCTCCCAGGGACACTGTGTGTATGTGGAAAGGGAAAGTATGTCTCAGGTTTTGAAGTTTTTGTAATACTGTTCTTGCTGTCTTCCTCAGCAGATATCCTTTTGTAAAAGCTAAAGGATGACAGTTGGCATTGGAAAACACATGAGGACTTGTGAGTGCTAGTGTTAGAAGCCACAACCTCTCAGGATTACCCCTTGATCCATAAGGGGTCCTGTGGGGTACAGCCTGCCAAAGCCAGTGAGAGCTGGATGACTGGCCTGGGTGTGTCACACACACGTACACACATGCACATTATGTCAGAGTGATATCTAGACATGTGTACATGCATGTCTATGTGTATTTGTATATATATGTCTATAGAGTCTATGTGTGTCACATATTTCTACATGTGTAAGTATGTGTTTGTATGTATAAATATAATGGAACATGATATAATCAGCAAAAGATGACTTTGCCCTCAGAGATTAGCTTTATTTTTGTGTCTGTCTTTTTAAATTAAAAAAAAAAAAACCCTGACAACAACAACAAAAGTCTGTGAATTATTAAAAAGGAACAAACCCCAGGTCCAAAAAGAGGGAACTAGAATGAACCAGAATCAGATAACAGTTTACAAAGAATATAAATGCATTTATTGCCTTAGAAGGAGTTTGCAAGCTGGACAAGTGAGACAGTGTTCTCTTCAGTTTGAAGGGGAGTTGGAAAGAGTGAGGGATTTATATTTTTTAATATACAAAGGAAGGCAGGGAATTGGGTAGGTCCAAGAAAGGAATGAGACTGGGAACTCAATTCTCAAGGGAAGGGGGAGATTCAGAAAACAGAGGAAGTGAGGAATTCCAGGTATCACAATGTCGTTGTTTGATACTCAAATCAGAAGGCATTCTTGGCAGTTCAAGGCTTGAGCACAAACAATAAGATAAGGGGATGTCTTCAAAAACTGTAAAATGGGATGTGTCCAAGAACCCCATAACTAACAATTAGGAGTCCCTGCAGATAAGGATGTCTCTTGAAGACCCAAAAACCATAGAATGGCTCAGGGGCTGCTTCAAAGCTAATATGAGTTTATTTGGCTTCAGAGTTGCTGGTTTCCTTTATGTCCAGCTGAGTATACTCTTGGATACTGTAAAGGATTGTTGTATATCAAGCAGCCCTACCTTAGCTAAACAGGTAATCCTCACACAGCTCTTCTTGGTTAGTTGGGGGAAGGGACGAATTCAAGCAAATCAATATAATTAGCATATCCATTTTTACAGCCTGATGGCTACTCATTTATTTGGGACAATTTTGCGGTTTTAAAAATGGGCATTTAGAACAGGGTGAGTCTTTGGTGGTTTATTGGCAAGTGTCTAAACATACCCTGACTAGGGTAGTGGACTTTCTGACTCTAAAGACTCAGAAAGACAATGGTTTTAGTGATTAGGAAATACAGGTGAATGAAGTCTGAAGATTATCTGACTGTGTTGAATGGAACTTGGTGTCTGAAAGGCTGATTATCCTTATTGGGAGAAAACTCAAGCTCCTTCTCCTCCCTACCCCACTCCCACCTCAGTGCAGAAAAATGCAGATTACAGATTATGGGGGGAAGAAATGCTGGATTGCATTTTTCATTAAGCATAAGGTTTCTGCTTTTCTAAAAGCTCTATGACAAAAATAGTTTTTGCACTTTAACCCAAAAGAACAATTGCAAAATCCACTCCTCTTCTATGAGTTTAAAAAAAAAAAAAAAGGCACTTTAGTTTAGAATTCCATTTCAATCCCAAAAGGGCAGTTATGCGTTTTAGTGGATGACTCAGTTTTGGAGAGCCAGGCCTGGGGTCAAGAAGACTCATCTTTGTGAGTTTACTTACTAGCTGTATGACCCTGGGAGAGTTATTTAACCCTCCCTACTCCCGCACCCCCTTCCCTCATCTGTAAAATAAACTGGAGAAAGAAATGGCAAACTGTTGGGAGCTGGATATGTTGAGGTCATGGCCATCCCCACTTTCTTGCCATTAGGATTAGAAATTGAGTTTTACATATCATTGTGTCATAAACTCCAGATGCTTTATCTCAATCCTTGCTAGGATAATTCTCCCTCCTTCTGAGTGTTGCCCCCGATGTCTCCTGTCCTTGACCTTCTTATCTTGCCCTCTTATCCTGTCAGGATTAAGGAAAGGATTTTTTTTAATTTTTATTTAATAATTACTTTATATTGACAGAATCCATGCCAGGGTAATTTTTTTTTTTTTTACAACATTATCCCTTGCACTCGTTTCTGTTCCGATTTTTCCCCTCCCTCCCTCCACCCCCTCCCCTAGATGGCAAGCAATCCTATATATGTTGGATATGTTGCAGTATATCTTAGATACAATATATGTTTGCAGAACCGAACAGTTCTCTTGTTGCACAGGGAGAATTGGATTCAGAAGGTAAAAATAACCCGGGAAGAAAAACAAAAGTGCAGATAGTTCACATTCGTTTCCCAGTGTTCTTTCTTTGGGTGTAGCTGCTTCTGTCCATCATTTATCAACTGAAACTCAGGTCTTTTTGTCAAAGAAATCCACTTCCAATAAAATATGTCCTCATACAAAATCATTGTCGAAGTGTATAATGATCGCCTGGTTCTGCTCATTTCACTTAGCATCAGACCATGTAGGTCTCTCCAAGCCTCTCTGTATTCATTCTGCTGGTCATTTCTTATAGAACAATAATATTCCATAACATTCATATACCACAATTTACCAAGCCATTCTCCAATTGATGGGCATCCATTCATTTTCCAGTTTCTAGCCACTACAAACAGGGCTGCTACAAACATTTTGGCACATACAGGTCCCTTTCCCTTCTTTAGTATTTCTTTGGGATATAAGCCCAATAGAAACACTGCTGGATCAAAGGGTATGCACAATTTGATCAATTTTTTGGGCATAATTCCAGATTGCTCTCCAGAATGGTTGGATTTGTTCACAACTCCACCAACAATGTATCAGTGTCCCAGTTTTCCCACATCCCCTCCAACATTCATTATTATTTTTTCCTGTCATCTTAGCCAATCTGACAGGTGTGTAGTGGTATCTCAGAGTTGTCTTAATTTGCATTTCTCTGATCAATAGTGATTTGGAACACTCATGTGAGTGGTAATAGTTTCAATTTCATCCTCTGAAAATTGTCTGTTCATATCCTTTGACCATTTATCAATTGGAGAATGGCTTGATTTCTTATAAATTTGAGTCAGTTCTCTATATATTTTGGAAATGAGGCCTTTTTCAGAACCTTTAACTGTGAAGATGTTTTCCCAGTTTGTTGCTTCCTTTCTAATCTTGTTTGCATTAGTTTTATTTGTACAAAGGCTTTTTAATTTGATGTAATCAAAATTTTCTATTTTGTGATCAGTAATGGTCTCTAGTTCATCATTGGTTACAAATTTCTTTCTCCTCCACAAGTCTGAGAGATAAACTATCCTATGTTCCTCTAATTTATTTATAATCTCGTTCTTTATGCCTAGGTCATGGACCCATTTTGATCTTATCTTGGTATATGATGTTAAGTGTGGGTCAATGCCTATTAAGGAAAGGATTAATCGTTTCCTGGAATTATAGTTTGTCCATCCTCCCAGTAACTTTGCCCCTCTTATCTGATTTTGTTTCCCCTATCAAACCCTAGTTAGCTAAAACCCTATATAATTCCCTGCCTCAGTTTATCTGCTCCAAATACTTTGGACAAGAGCCCCATTTGGTCGACTAGCCTAAATTCTCCACATTAAAGTTTAAAAACCAGTCTCTGCCTGCCTCAGTTTCTCTGGTATTACAAAACCACTCCAGTATCTTTACCATATATATATAGTCAGTTCACAACTGAATAACAAATTAATCCAGAAGTCTGAATCAGGGAGAAAATCCCAAACCTAGCACTCAGTGGAGCTGGGCAAGGCAGCAACTAGTAGTAACCATGAATAACATGATACAATGGAAAATATAATGGATGTAGGCACCAAATGTTGGAGTTCAGTCATGTGAAGAATTCACAATACCCATTCTCTTTGCAAAATGTAGGTTTATTTAAGAGAAGAGGTAACAGACAAAATAAAGAGATACAATAAAAAATATGAAATGGAGTTGGGGGAGCATATAGTTAGCAAGAAAAAGGGGTTTAAATTATTAATGATGGAAAAAACAAATTTTCAAGTGGAACTCACAATTAACCAGGAGAAAGGGAGTACCCCCTGAGGTTGGAGTATACTCTTAGCTGGCAGTCTAAATCCTAAAAGGGATTTATCACCTAAAAGAGTTAGTTATCAATGGCAAGGAGAAAAGACTAGAGGCTTGGTAGGGGATGAAAGGAGAGATACCATGTGGCTTGGGAGAAGGGTGAGGGGAAAGAGACTACGAGGCAGAGTGTCATGGTGGACTGACCCAAAAGGGGTTTTCATGAGCCATGGACAGATTTAGAGGGGAAATTTAACCTCAAGGGTTTGACATAACTTGGATTTCTGACCGGACATAGCAAGGTGGGGCTATCTATGACCTTCACAGAAGGCAGGACCACAAGGCTAAACTGATCCCCATCAGTGCCCTTCTCTGCTTGCCTCAGGGAATAATTCCATCAATATTCCAGGCTTTCCTCTGTCACGTATACCTAGCTTACCCAGGACTTCATTAAGAAGATTTCAGTTCAAATGATGACTCTGCTACTTTTGTGATCTTGGACCTCTCTAGATCTTAGTTCCCTCATTTATAAAAAGAATCAGTTCAATTCGATGTCCTTTAAAGTCTTTTCCAGCTCTAAATTTTTGATCCTTACAATACCAAGTAGCAGTCCTTTGGAAGGAAATGGCAGGCAGTAATACTGGCCGAGACTAAGCATCCAGCAGAAATTACTGGTCTTGGAAACACTGTGTGTGGAACGTGCCTGCAGAAGCAGTGGGATAACACAATCTGAAGACCTCGAGGCCTCTGGAGCTTCAGAGATGCAGGTTGCCATTGCAGCCACAGCTACATTTTTTCCATATGGATATGTACCTTATACAAGTTTACTCTTGTCATATTTGTGTGCATGTTTGTGAAAGGATACATTTCAGGTTTGGTGAGAAATGTTGTACTGCTACCTTTTCTTTGCTATACTATTTTATTAAATGTCTTCATGTGAGTTAAATGTGCCCTTCACTTAGCTACAAAAAAAGCAAACCCATTGGGGTGGGGTTCATGGTACAATCAACTATTAGTTCAGTCCCTGGGGAAGGAACTGATGACAGAAGGAGCCTGGGAATAAAATAAACCTGAGAACAAAAGGTGGTCTAGTTGCCTGGATCCATGGTGTTATATAGTTCCTTTTCACTCAGGTTTCCTAGGCAGGTGACTTATGAAGATGAGTTTGTGTATCCTGTCTCCTTAAAAGGATTCCTGATCTCAAGCACTATAATGAGCTTTCTCTATATGCAGGTTGCTTCCTGAGATAGGTTAGGCTGGCAGGCCAGGTGAGCGAATATCACAACTAGTACTTTGTTATACCTGATCATAATTTAAAGAAATTAGACCCTTGGGGGAGACAAGATGCTGTTTATCTTTGTTAGTTGGCTAAGTGAGGGTGACTTAATTCACAACACCGGTCCCCATGGGATAAGCCAAAGAATTGATTTCACCTTGGTTCCAGGCTGTCTTGTGGGGTGAGAGCCTTGGTATTAAAATGTTCTGGAAAAGTACACTGTGATCCTATCAGCATATCCAAGATCAAAACTGGATTTCGGCCATTGTGAAACTGAACACATGTGAGTAAGGCCCACGGGAGGACAGGGATTTTTCTGTTCTTCCCACAGATGAATAAGTGAACAGGGTATACTTGAATCTGTGAATAAGAAATCAGGTAAATAGAGCTGTAACTAGGAATTTTTTTCACCTGAAGCAAAAGAGGGGTGGCAATAGAGCAGAGAGTAAGAGAGGAGGGAAATAACAGGGTGTTCAGAGGACAGTGTGTCTAAGGTGAGTCAGAAGAATATACCCTCAATCAACCCTAGTCTGTGACTCTACTCCTTCATTCTTCTTCTTTCATTGAGGATAATACCTTCTCTTACAATCTGTGGGGGTGGAAATATGCCCCTCTCTAGTTTGGTATCCTGGTACAAAATCTCAATTGCCCACCTTAGTTACTATACTGTGGAAAACTATTTTTAAATCAGAATAATTCTGGTTTATAATTACTAGGTCTAAGAGCACACTCAGAGATGAGGAGATGAGTTAAAATAATGAATCCTATTCCACTTACATATGGAATACATACATACTTACATAGCCATTTCTTTGTTGTATACATACAAGACCAAAAAGTTATAATAAATTTTGGCCAGTTCATTATATGTGTTAAGCCAAAACTTCTGCACTCTATAATCCCATCATTTAAAAAGCAAAAAACATTCTTCATTTCCCAAAGCCACAGACTGGACAGTGCTTGATAAGGAAATGATAGAAATGAGTTCAGCTGCTGAACCTTAGCATGTTTCTTCTAGGCTTTTGGCATAAAGCTGTGGAGATTAAAAACCATGGTTACATAAACTCATCCCCACCCTCTAGGGAATTAAACCCACTTTTCTCTCACAATGTACATACTTCCTGCAGTTTCTCAGATTAATCTGGCAGACAGCCTCAAATAATCTCCTGGGTAACAAGTGACTCTTAATAAGAGGGAGGAGAGGTGTCTTTCCAAATGGGTCCCTGCTAGAGAAATGGGAAAGGGAATGAATCTTTTACAAATCTAATTTTATTTGATCTCACAACAATTGTAGTTATTATCCTCATTTTATTGTTGAGGAAACTGAGGCAGACAGAAGTTAAGTGACTTACTATGTGCCAGACACTGTGCTAAGGGCTTTAACAAAAATAATTTCATTTGATCTTCATAATGCTCTGGAAAATAAGTGTTATTATCTCCACTGTGCCACCTACTGCCAATGAAGCTAGCCCACAGCACATTGGGTAGAACCCTGTGGCAAATTTGTGGGAAGACATCAACCAGAGTTATTCAGACAGGCATAGATGAGCTGTGATTTGCATCATTACAGAAAACTTTCAAATCAATTTGTATTGAGCTAGAAATTATTCCCAACTTGCATGTTCATTTTAGTTCTGTGTGATTTATAAAAGGAAATTGTTATGTAATTAATTTTGAATTTTAATCCAAGGTCAGAATACTATTTATTTCCAAAATATTTAACAGGGAGTAGGTGGGAAAGCCGAGTTGGGAAATCCCAGAACCCCAGATGTATTGCTAACACAAGGCAAAACAAAGCCAATTAAGGCAAAACGCCTCAGTATACAGGATGAGATTAATGCTAGACAGGGACGGTATTAGGAGTGGCAACAAGGTACTGCTGGGATACAGTGTAAACTCCTTGAGGGGGAGAGGCTATTTCTCATTTTGTTTTTCTGTCTTCTGGAGTCTAAAGTTGTAGCAACCAAATGATAAAAGCCAGTTGAATTGTGTTCAAGTTAAAGAGGGATAGGATTAAGTTAACAGGTGGGTTAGGATTAATCTGTTTAAATTCAGTATATGTTTATTAAGCACCTAATATGTGCCAGTCTCTGAGTTCAGCTCTGGGGATACAAAAAGAAGCAAAAGACAATCCTTGTCCTAAAGGAATTTACAATCCAATGGGGGAGATGACTTGTAAACAAACATATACAAAGCAAGTTATATACAGGATAAATAAGAAATAATTAAAAGAAAAAACATTGGAATTTATAGAAGTTAGAAAAGGCTTCTTGTAGAAGGTGGATTTTAGTTAAGATTTAAGGGAAGTCAGGGAAATTAGGAGGCAGAAATGAAGAGAGAGAACATTGTAGGCTTGGAGAATAGCCAGAGAAAATATCTTGAGCTGAAAGATGGAGTGTTTTGTTTGTGGAACACTGGGGAGGCCAGTGTCCCTGGGGAGTAAGGTGGAAGAAGACTGAAAAGGTAGTAAGGGGCTAGGGTTATAAGGAACCTTGAATGCCAACCAGCATTTTGTTATTTGCTCTCAGAGATGATAAGAAGCTTTTGGAGTTTACTGAGTGTGTGTGTGTGTGTGTGTGTGTGTGTGTGTGTGTGTGTGTGTGTGTGCAATGATCAGAAGTACATTTTAGGAACTTTTAAGATGCAGAGAATTGGTAGATAGCTCTGCCTTTGAGACTGAATGGAAAGATGAGAGAATGGGTATAAAAACAAAGCTATACTGAAATTTGAATGAGAGCAAATGTGACTATGAACTTTGAATTGTCTTTCTAGTAACAACATTCAATTTGAACTAATACATCTGCACATTTTCATCCCATTAGTCCTCATGGGTCAACAAACTGATGTGGAAGATATGGACACCAGAAATAGGCACCAAAAGTTGGGGTTCAGTCAGATGAAGAATTCACAATGGCCATTCCCTTTGACAAAAGGTAGATTTATTTAGGGGAATAGATGAAAGGATACAATAGACACCTGGAATGGTAAATATGAAATAGAATTGGGATGGCATATGAAATACAAATTCCTCAGTGGAACGCACAATTACCCAGTGGAAAGGGAGCACCCATGGGGTTGGAGCTGGCAGGCTAAATCCTGAAAGGGACTTAGCACCCTAAAAGAGTTAGTTAGCCATAGGAAGTAGAAGTGGGGCTGGGAAGTGTAGTGCAGTTAAGAGAGATACCGCAAGGCAAGGGGGAAGAGTAAGGAGAAAGACAACACGAGTTAGAGTGCCATGGTGGACTGACCCAAAGGAAGGCAGCAGCCATGGGATGGCCTTATGGGCCAATGTGGGCCAATAGATATTACAGGGAAAAACTTTAGGGATATGACTGGGATTTCTGACAGGGCAGGGCAAGTGAGATTGCTCGGGTGCATCTCAGGAGTTCGACATAACTTGGATTTCAGACGGATGATCTTCTCAGAGAGGGGGACCACAAAGCTAAACTGATGTCTATCAGTGCCTTCTCCTTTCTTGCTCAGGAATCAATTCTTTAGTTTCTCTCAGTCCAACACCCCACTTAGGACCTTATCAAAACTGTGTTAGTGCTATAGATTGTCTATGCAGGGGTCCTCAAACTGTGGCCTGTGGCCAAATGCAGCAGCTGAGGACGTTTATCCTCCTCACCCAGGGCTATGAAGTTTCTTTATTTAAAGGCCCACAAAACAAAGTTTTTGTTTTTACTATAGTCCGGCCCTCCAACAGTCTGAGGGACAGTGAACTGGCCCCCTATTTAAAAAGTTTGAGGACCCCTAGTAGCCACAGAGTCAAATTGATAAAAAAAAATAATCAGAAACTTTCAGAATAAAAAAAGGCAAAAAGGGGTTTATTATGCTCTTGGAAGAAAGGGCATCTCCCATCTGACAAGTTGTTTGTCAGTAAAAGGCAAAACACAAGATTAAATACCCTGAAAGCTTAAGCTCCCACCCCTCTTAGCCTTTTCTCCCATTCTTTGGGGGAGTCCGAGCTTATATTCTTACATGACCTCCTGGACACTCACCAGTGGAACATATTTTCCAATCAGAGAAAGAAAAGCAGATGCTTTGGCCTTGCTACTCTGAAGGTTGTCTTGTAATTTTCTTTCCACAGATGACAGAAGGAAAGATCCCATTTAATATCAACCCTTTTCCTCTTCCCCCTCTCCCAAACGTTTTTGGGGGAAACATCAGGATTAGCCAAGAATCTCCTCTTACCCTCAAGCCTATGACAATCTCAACTCACACCTTTGGTATGCAAAGGCAGCTGCACATTAAAAAACAAACAACAATATTATGACAGCTATGGAAATTTATGCAGATTAAAAATTACAGTTACTAAATGAGTTCAAAAATAAACAGAACTTTATTTGGAAAACACTTGAAACTCACAGTGTTAAGGCTTTGGGAGGTGAGCCAACCGGCAGTTTTTTTCCTATGCCTGATGTAGCCAGGACAGGGAATATTACAAGATAACTGCTCTTGATAGGTAGGGAATTTTTATTTTCATCTGTAATATTCTGAAACATGTTTAATTCTAGGAACAGGAACTGTGAACACTTTTTTTTGTCTTCTGGTTTTATTATGTGATTATTGATATTGATGCTACTGAAATTTTCCAGTTATATAAATAGACTAATATTGGTTATTGGTGACTTCATATTTCAAGTATCTATAATTAAGCTAATATTTATGCAGCATGATATCAAAGACTATATTCATCAAAGACAGGTAAATATACCCAGAACTCCCCTAGTCCATGCCCTTGAAGAATCACTGAGACCCTGTGAATGATAACCTAGCTCTGAAAATCATCTCTTCCTAAAGAAGAGGGAGAGGAGATGAATCCTCTTACGAGGAATGGAGGCAGAGGGAATACAAGATATGGGCACTGGCATGGAGATCTAAGATAAACTGAGACTATCACTGCAGCCATTATTGCTTCTACCATTATTGGGCTGAACCCTGCTGTGGCTACTCAGGTGAATTGGCAGCAGAGGAAAAGCTGAGATGATAAGCTCAGAACAGTTAACTCTTTAATTGTCCATCTTTTGCTTTATTTCTATTCCCAACACGCACACACATATTTGGGATTTTATTTTTTGGAAGCGCGTGAGGTGAAATGATTTGACCAGAGTCACACAGTTAGGAAGTATTAAGTATCTAAGGCCCCATTTGAACTCAGGTCCTTCTGACTTCAGGGACAGTGCTCTGGCTACACCATCTAGCTGCCCCATTCCCAAAGTATTTTTAAGAGTTTGTTTTTTTTCTCTTTGTAATGAGTATTCTGGTTTCATTCTTCCAGAGAGTGACTACATTATCCCTTCAGGTTTCTAGGGATACCCCCAGGAGCAGTTAGGAGGCATAGTAAATAGAATAATGGACCTGTACGGAATCGGGAAGAGCTGACTTCAAATATGACCCGAGATTCTTACTAGCTGTGTAACCATGGGCAAGTCAGTTAACCCTGTTTGCCTCAGTTTCCTCAACTGTAAAAGAGGGACCAAATAGCCACAAAATAGGGACCACCTTGTGTGATCTTTGTGCAGATCAAATGAGAAAATAACTCTATAGCACTCAGCACAGTGCCTGACAAATAGCAAGTACTATATAAATGTTAGCTGTTTTTTTTATAGCTATCAGATCAAGTCCCCAATCTAAAGTGATGTTCCCATGTTAGCCACCAATAACTAACACTCCATTTCTATTTAACCAATTAATATCAATTAGTTTTTCAAAGGGATATTTATTTTGAAGATATAATAAGAATAAAAGTATAAACATTTCTATCCAAAACCTAAGGGGCACACTCTCTCCTACACCATGTTGGTCTACAGAAAGACTTAGTGCAATTTCTACATAGCATTGGTCTCACAAAGGCCATGCTTTAAATGCAGAATCCCTGCTATATGAACCCTTGTTTCACTTACTTCTGGGCTGGACCCAAAAAATCTTTGAGTTCCCCTGAGCTTCAAAGTTCAACCAACTGGTTGCAAAACCCAATATCAATCCGAACCTTGGACTTCTTTAGTAGTTCACTCTTGAGGCTCACAAAGTGGTAACCTCTAGAATAATTTCTTTCCTCTAAAATGTAATAATAAATTCAGAGGCAAAGAATTAAGGCCTATATTATGGGCCACAAGTGACCCTGGGATGGTATGGGTCCAAAGTCTCTTTATGACATTGACTTTTTTCTTACCAAAATGACATTAGCCAGGAAGAAATCAAAACCAAGTAAAAAAAAAAAATCTGACAAGTTTATTCCTTTTATTTTGGATCATTCTTCTTAATATTTGTGTGTGTGTGTGTGGTGGTCATTATTTGCATTTACATTGTTATAGTCATGTGCATGTGCACATGTGCATGAATTTTGATTCTGCCTACTTCACTCTGCATTAATTTAGGAGTTTCTTTTATGTTGTTCTCTATACATTATACTTAATGTTTTTTAATGCACAATTTATTTAGCTATTCCTCAGTGGGCATCTACTTTGTTTCCAGTTTGCTACAACAAAAATATTTTGGGATAAGACTTCACTTTTAAAAAATTATGTTTTTGAGATATATGCCTAGTAGGTCAAAAGGTATGGACAGATTAAAGACCTTCCCTCTTCTCTGTATAATTCCAAAATTCTTTCCAAAACAGTTGGACCAATTCACAGACCAATTCCCTAGCATGCCTATTTTTCTATAACCCTCCTTGCTCAATATGAGATGAAACCTCAGAGTTGTCTGATTTTATTGTTCTGTTCATTTATTATTTATATTCTTTCATATGGTTGACAGTTGAAATTCTTCTTTTGAGAACTATTTAATAATATCGCTGGTCACTTATCTATTGAGGAATGGTTTTTGGTCTTTGTTTTTCTTAGTTGTCTAAATATCTCAGATATCAAATCCTCAACTGAGAAATTTGATACAAAGCTTTTCTTTCCCATTCAATAGCTTCTCTTTTTATCCTAGGTATATTAACTATGTGGAAAACTTTTTAATTTATATAATCAAAATTTTCCATTTTCTGTTTTATAACTGTTGCCATCTCTTGTTTGTTTAAGAATCTCCTACCCATAGTTGTGAAAGATATATATGATATACTTATTTTCTAATTTTTATGGTTTGGGTTTTAAAATTCAATCAAGTATGCATTTTGAATTTATTATGGAATATGGAACAAAATGTTGGTTTAAGTCTACTTGCCAGTTTTCTCAGTAGTTCTTACTGAAAAAGGAAATCTTTCCTAAGCAGTTTGCTTTCAAGTTCATCAAATAATAGGTTTTAGAGTTCCATTATTTCCTGATACTCCCCTCCTAGTATGCCCACCAATCTAATTTTGTGTTTTTAAAGCAGCACTAAATTGTCTTGGGGGATGGAGGAACTAGGTGGTGCACTGTATAAAACAGTGGACATGGAATCAGCAAGACAGCTTCAAGAGTTTAAATATGGGCAAGTTATTTAACCCTATTTGCCTTAATTTCCTTGTCTATAAAATAATTTGGAAAAGAAAATGACAAAAAGTTCCAGTACCTTTGCTAAGAAAACTCCAAAATGGGCTCATAGGGAGTTGGACATGACTGAAATGACAACAAAATTGGCTTGATGACTTTTGCTTTATAATATAGTTTGAGATCTGGAAGTACTTTCCCTTCATTTCTACCTTTTTTAATGTTTTTTTTTTTTTTTTTTGATATTCTAGATCTTTTGTTTCTCCAAATTAAATTAAAAAAATTTTCTCTATATTTATGTTTCCCTTGGATGATTTAATTGACATAGTATTAAAATTATAAATTAACTTTGGTATTTTAAAATATTTTTTATGGTATTGGCACATTCTAGTCATGAACACTGAACATTCCTCTAGCTATTCTTTTTACACTCATATCATGTTTATGAATAAAGATGCTACTGATGGAGTTTTTATCCAGATGTACAAACATTCCTGAAAGTATGAGTAGATTATCTGCCAAAGAATCTTGACAATTTAGAAATGTGAGTGATATCTAACGAGAAAATTTACTGGAGATAAATGTGTTTTTTTAGTATATTTTTTTCTGGTTATATATGTGTATTAACTTTTAAAATACATGTTTCTTTTTTTCTTTTTAAAGCTTTTTATTTTCAAAACATATACATAGTTTTTAACATTCACTCTTGCAAAGCCTTGTTTTCCAAATTTTTTTCCTTCCTCCCTTTCCCCAGGATTGCAAGTAACCCAATATATATTAAACATATAATACATATTTCTTTATGAATCATGTAGAGAGAGAAAAATCAGAACAAAAGGAAAAAAAAACCACAGGAGAGGAAAAAAAAAACAGAAAAAAAGAAGTAAATATAGCATGTGTAGATTTACATTTAACCTCCACAGTTCTTTTTCTGGATACAGGCATTTTCTATCCAAAGTTTATTGGCTTTACTTTCAATCACTGAAATACTGAGAAGAACCAAGTCTTTTATATTTGATCATTGTACAACCTTGCTGTTACTGTGTATAATGTATTCCTGGTTCTGTTTGTTTCACTCATTATCAGTTCATGGAAATCTTTCCAGGGCTCTCTAAAATCAACTTGTTCATTATTTTTTTTAAAAGAACAATAATATTTCCCTACCTTCATATGCCACAATTTATTCAGCCATTCTCCTATTGATGGGCATCTACTCATGTCTTTTGTAAAACAAGGATACATTTTTAAAAAAATCAACTACAGAAAGAGAGAGTTTGGAAAGAATAGCTAGAAAATAGCTTGTGGACAAAATCAGGGAAATTTAGTGGACTTTAAACTTATGAGTAAGATATAGTGGCCAACAGTTAATGCAGATTTTCTAGATCCTTTCACACCTCCCCATCATCCCTGCCTCTCAGTTTAAGATTTTACCTCCTAATTTAATGGAAAATTGAGGCCATTCAATGTGAGCTATCTTTTCTCCCTTTCTTTTAATCTCAAAACCTCTTGACATCTGCTCCCCCATCCTTTTACTGTCTCCCTGCCTTTCATTCTCCGACTTTTCTAGAATATCTGAAAATAATTCTTAATAATATCTTCTCAAGATCAAAACTTCTACATATTCCTTTTATTCCAACCCCTTCCATTGTTTCCAGCAGATTACAATCCCAATCATCTCCTCCCTAATTTTCAGTCTTTTCTCTACTGGTTCTTTTCCTACTGCCTTCAAACATGATTGTCCTCTTTATGCTTAAAAATAACTTTTCCTAGATCCTAAATTTTTCTCAAATAATCGTTTTTTATCTCTCTTTCTCAGCCAAACGTTTAGAAAAATCTATGTTTACTTATTACCTCCACTTTCTCTATTTTCATTAACTCAACTTTTTGCAACCTGGCTTCAGACCTCATTACTCAAATGATATTACTCTTTCCAAAATTATCATAGAATCCTTAATTATCAGATCTAATGGTCTTTCCACATTCAGTCCTCATTCTCTATTTATTTGCTGTATTTTCTACTGCTTAACACCCTATCCTCTTAGATATCTCATCTCTGAGTTTTTATGACACCATTCTCTCCTGGTTCTCTCTCTGTCCTTTTTTTTAGTCCCTTTTGCTGATTTATCATTAAAATTGCTTCCTTACTCTCCCTTTTACCCACTTCTCCCCCAAGTCCTCCTGCTTTTCTTTCTTTACCTTCATTCTCTTAAAAACCTCATCAGCTCTCAAGGGTTTAATTATCATCTCTCTATAGATAGTTCACAGATCTATATATTCAGTCCAGGTACCCCCCTGTTTACCTCATTTTCCTCATCTGTAAAATGAACTGGCGAAGGAAATGGCAAATCACTCCAGTATCCTTCCAAGAAAGAGCAGCAATATGGAGCCATAAGATTTGGGTTTGAATTTCATCTCTGAAATTTGTAAGACTTGGGACAAATTATTTAATTTCTCTAGACCTGAATTTCTGCGTTTGTAAAATGAATTTAGACTAGATGAATTTTGGAGGAGGCACTCAGAGTTAAGTGACTTGCCCAGGATCACATGGTAGGTTTCTGAGGTCAGGTCTTCCTGACTCCAGGGTTGATGTTCTATGGGCCACTTAGTTGCACTAAATAATCTTTTTTAAGGTCCTTTCAGTCTATGGAAATGAAATACTAACCCAGAACCACCAGAAAAATAAAGGAGCTGAAATAACCAGTCTATTACAATAAAGCAAGAATGAAAAGCAATTGCTTCTCTTGGGGACCCAGAGAAGATAAGTGGTAATCCTAAATCCTAAATCATACAAGCAATAAGTGACAAGAGATAGGATTTGAATTCAGATCTTCTGACTCCAAAGGGAATGTTCTTTTCACTGTACCACATCGCCTCTCAGAGCTACAAGCAGAGCTTTACTAAACAGAGCTGCTATTTTCCCAGCTGTTGGGCTGAAAAGTGTCTTGTTTCTGCCATTCTTGATTTAAATGACAGAGGGACTGTTCTCGCCAATTAGCATGTATCAAATGCCCCCTGGGTATATGGCTTCATAATAAGTGCTAAACCCCAGAGAACCAATTTCTTATTCTCTTTGTTCTATTTTTTAAGAGGATTTAGGCCATGCTAATCTTTCTTTTCTTTCTGTTTTCAGTTCTTCCTGATCATATATCCCTGAATGAGATCATTGAATGGCTTTGCTTTAATAGCATAGTTCTTCACAAATTTTAGATAATAGCCACAGAATCCCAGAATAGTTCTTAATTCTTGAAGGCTTTGAACATAGCCAGCTGAAAAACACATCTAACTTCTCTTGATAGTTATGGGCTGATCAATGTTTAACAAGTGGCTCTTCAGAAAAAACAAAAAAACAAACAACAAAAACTACCCCCCTCTATATTCAACCCACTTTTAAATTCAGTTTAGTTTTCCCTTTCCAATAAAATTGAATCCTGATTTGTGATATTGTCTATTTCTGAGAAAAAAATACTTCCAATGCAAATTCAATAATGGCTCTTTGTCTCTAGTACATTTTTGTATGGGACTCATCTACCTGAGATAGGGTTTTTGAAACTAGTCCCTGGCACCTTATAGATTGTTCCAACATTTTTAATGGGGTGCAGTCCTTAAGAATGTTGTAGTAATAATCCCCAAGGCTGCCCGGTCTTGGGAATGACATAGTAGAAAACCTAATAGTAATAGAGATCCTACTACTTTTCAGGAGACCACAGGCCACTAGGCCTTAGGAATGATGTAGTCAATTTTGGAAAGTAGCTGTTAGAAGGTAATGTGGCACAGTGATGGAGAATATGAGCGGAAAGAAAGGGAGTTGGACCTGATATCTTTATTCCACTTAAAGGAAAATAATCAAATCTTCAAGAATGTTTGATTTGTATCCAAAAGTCTGGGCTGCCATCTCACACCTGGATTCAAACAGAGCCCTTCTTAGTTTCATGAAAGATAGGGGGAAAGTGTTAGTCCCCATTACCAATCTTCCTACCAATCATATGAGACCCAATCCCAAAGAACATTTTGTAATTCTGTATTTCCCAACCCACCTCTAACAGTTTTCCCTATAAATTTACCTGATTGCTCCTTGCTTTTTGCTATCTTCCACTCTTGGAATTTAGCATGCTTTAATTAGCATCACAATTATAATAAAAATCAGCCTCTTGACTTGGAGATTATCTAAGCCTCTAGATCCTTTTGGGATATCCACAACACCAATCCAGATCCCCAATATATTTTGGAGATCCCCTGCACCCCAACGTTTTATCGTCTTTCCTCATGCCCTCCCAGTGTCTTTCTAAAGACAATAAAGTTATCTAGAAATAGCAAGTTTTCACATAGTTCCCAGCTCCAGCTATCTTCTTCAAAAGTCATTGAAAAGTTGTTGAGGCTCTGAGATGCTTGGGGGAAATAATAATGTTGAATTCAGAAGACCCCAAAAGATTGGAGTTGCATACTGATGTCACAAGGTGTCACAAAAGAATTTGCAGGCTTGAACCCATTTCCAAGTCAAGGGGCAAAGTTTTATTGTAACAGCAATGCCGATTGAAACAGGCTAAATTCCAAAAGGATTTGCAAAGAACCAGGAAAAAGAAGATAAATTTATAGGACAAAGTTAGAGAGAACAGAGCTTCAAGTGGCTTTTTTGCTAATTTTATGGCTTACAGGTAGGTTTAAGAGGTGGTCTTTTCACTATTGTCTCAGGAACTTGGTTATCACTGACCAATAGATTATCTATCTTGCAGTTAGTATTGTTCATAGGACTACCCTAAGGCCAGAAGACGTTAGAATCATTGATAGACAGATTGTTAGAATTATAGTACTCTAAGGCCAGGGGACCTCAGGATCACTGCTATATTTCCTCTCTGTACCCCATCAATACATCCAAATTGATAAAATACTGAGGCTACAATAAAAATTGCCTTTTTTTTGGGGGGGGGTATCTTCCTTTGGTATTGAAATCTGCAAAAATGCAATACTAAAAATCACTAGCCCAGAAAGCAATTCAGGAAATCCTGAATTCTGTACATGATAGTCCTGTTTACTCTAGTTATCTTATTTAAAATTTGGCAACTCTACACACATATAGATTTTCCCAGTTTTCTTTTTTGCATTTTTTTTCTTTTTACTTTTTTCTACTTCTTTTCGACTATTACTGTACTATACTATATCCCAAAAGGAAATATCAACAGATTCCACTATGACTTAGAAATCCACAAATGAACATTATGTATATTATATTGTATTGCATTTTCTTAATTCACATTTTAATATGGTTCCTGGCTCATTGCATGCGGCCTGTGGTATTTTGACATTTCTATCAAAAATGAGGCAGATTGTTGGATTCTGTAATAATGCCACTGTTCTATAGCTACTTCAGGAAGTTTGAGATCATTCATCATAGAAAGGAGAATCTTTCCTGCTGTTATTTATTCTAGATGGAAAAGTGGATAGAGTACTGAGCCTTGTATCTGGAAGACCTGAAATCAAATATAACCTTAGACACTAGCTGTGTGATTGTGGCAAATCATTTAACCTTTGTTTCAGTTTTCTTAGCTGTAAAATGGGAATACTGACATCTACCTCACAATGTTGTCTCAAGGATAAAATGAGATAATATTTGTAAAGCTCTTAGTACAGTTGCTGCATTATATATATTAGTTGCTTAATAAATCCTAATTTAGGGTAATATTATGACTTCTTGAAAAGGTAATTTATCAGGAAGGTAAAATTTTTGAGTTGTTCTTCAGACAAAGCTCACATTCCATTTGTGCAGTGAAAATACCTTTTTCCACTTATTCCTCAACTGGTCCTTCAGGATCAGAGTGACAGAACAATACTTAACTCTTAGGATCAAATTAGTTAATATTTAAAACTGCTTAGCATAATGTTTTGTCCCAAATAAGTGTTTAATAAATACTATTATTGTTATTAAGGCAAAATTTAGCCTCAAGCACTTTTATTTACATGACCCTAGGCAAGTCACTTAATCCTGTTTTCCTCAGTTTCCTCATTTGTCAAATGGAGAAGGAAAGGGCAAAAACCCCTTTAGTATCTTTGCCAAGAAAACCCCAATTTGGAACATTGATGGGGTAATATAGCGGTGATCCTGAGGTCCCCTGATCTTAGAGTACTATAATTTTTAATAATCTCTTATTAATGATTCTAAAGTCTTCTGGGCTTTAGGACACTCCTACAAACATCTCCTGGAAAGTGATAACCAGTGAAACCTTCTTGTAAGCCATAAATTTAGCAAATAAGTAACATGAAGCTCTGCTCTCTCTAACTTTGTCTTATAAATTTATCTTCTTTCTCTTGGTTCATTGCAAATCCTTTTGGAACTTAGCCCGATTCAGTTGGCATTGCAATTACAATAAATTTTGCCATTTAACTTGGAGATGGGTTCAAGCCTGAAAATTCTTTTGAGATACCTCATGACATGAGTCTGTGAACCCAACATTTTGTGGTCTCCTTTTGAACCTCAACACCATGAAGAGTTAGACATGACTGAACAGCAACAAAATTATTATTATTGTTTTCTAAAATCCATTTGAAGGCAAGGATTATATCTTTAAAAAAAAAAATCCTTAGCATCTAGCAATAATGAGAGCTCCTGGTGAGTGTAGATGTAAGCAGGGCGGTGAGGTTTTCTTACTCCTCTGCTCCCTTCCCCCAGCTTAATCATCAATGACCAGGTATTAACATTTTTTTTTTTTAATAATGTGAACATGTTTCTCTTATAGAATTACCTTTAAACAGGTAATGATGGAGTCAGTCAGTGTTAAGTCAGGTTCCAGCGGTTTGGGAGTAAAATCACACTGGAAAATTGCTAGAGAATATGGGCAAGTACCACTCCCCCACACCCTTCCTCTGTCATGGTATCAACAGAGTCTCTTACCCATTAGGAGATACCCAATTTAGTAGCTGGACAGAGGCAAGCAGTAGGAAGCAGAGGCATCCACTCTTCATGCACACAGGGATCCCAAAGAGGTAGTGACTTGCAGAGTGGGACATCTGGCAGCAGAAAAGAGAGCCGCTCAAGACAGCTTGCCCTGGCAATTGAGAAGCCAGAAAAGAGCTGCTCCCAGCAGGCTAGCTACTGGCCAAGCAGAGATGCTGAGTTCAAATTGGGGGCGGGGTGTACGCGGAAGCCCAGAAGTATTGCAGTTGTGAGTTGCCATTGTGACAGGTTCATTACACGCGTCCCTCACCACACCGATATGTTCGTGCCTATTGTTCACATGGATGTTTTGTATATCTGTGGGACGTTTATGGGAAGAATATTTTATAGCTCTTATTTTTATTATGCTTCCTTAATTGTATCCATGCGCTGAAGTCAATAGGAAGCCTATCAGTAATGACTCAAGAACTCATTAAGTGGTGGAACGCCTATAGGACTAGAATGCCCAGTATGGGAATTACCCAGAAGGCAGTGTTACTTCTTCTGTATGTCCTTCTTTTGTATGAACTCATCTGTTCCATTCATTTAGCATTTCAAATATATTATTATTATGTCCTTAGAACAGGTAGCATTTATATGTTGCTTTCAGGGTTGCAAAGTGATTTGCAAAAAGCAGATACAAGCTGGACTTGCCCAGCATCACACAGTTGGTAAATGTCCGGGGCTGGATTATGAACTCTGGATTTCCTGATCCCGAATCCCCCGCTCTGACCATTGTACCGCCTGAAAGCAGCAGTTCAAGCCTCCAGATTAAATCCCGCTGCATTAGGGAGTCTCTATAGTTTTTTTCTGGTGGGGGAAATTTAAGAACAAGATCATTTACTAGGCCCCCATCGCCCGGCAGTAAAACCAGTTGGAACTTTCGCGGGAACCCAGCTCCCCAGGTAGCCCCGCCCACCCGAGTGAGCGACTGGCGCATCTCCAAGACCCGCCCCGTGATCGACACTGGAGCTCCGGATTTGGGAAAGCAAGCAAGGCGGGCGATTCGGCCCTCCAGAGCTTTCATTGGTCGGATGCCACGGCCAAGCGGCTAAGGTCCGCATGGCAATTGGTTCAGGGACCTTGGAGCGGGCGGGACACGCTTGCATTTTAAGGGCGGGTCTGGATACAGTGCGCCGGCGCGTCGCTGGGGACGCCGGCCCTGACTCCTAGTCCAGGGTGCGACCCGTGGGGCCCCGCCCACGGGGCTCTTTGTCCCGTTAACTGTCCGGTGCTGGAAGGAGGGTTGTGGCCCGGTAGCGGCTGGGGCGGCGGAGACATGCCCGTGCGCTTCAAGGTGAGCTCCGGGGACGGAGAACTTGGGAAGCGGGGCCTGCTGGGGAGCCCAGTGTCTCGGTGCCTCGGGCGCCAGCGTCCCATTTTGCAGATGGGGAAACTGAGGCCCTGAGGTGACGACGGATGTGTCCTCGAACTTCCCGTACGCCAGTGACAGCCTGACTTAGGTCCCGGGGGGTCCTCTGCTTCCCTTCCTCTCCATGCTCGGCCTTCTAAACAGGCAACTATTCAAGTATTCAAACTTCTCTAGGAAGATGCTTCAGAGTTACTTCGTACAGCAATTGTTGTATTTTGGGGTGTGTGTGTGTGTGTGTGTGTGGCGTGATAAAATGGAGAGAACATATGTAATTAAAAATAGGTGTGTAGATAGGGTGTCCCAAGTCTGAGTGCACTTGCATTCAGACTTTTGGGACACCTTGTAATAATAATATTATTACATTAATAAGTAACAATAAGTGTTTTCTTGCTTTTAAGCCAAGTGTGATTCATGACCCCATTTGGTGTTTTATTGGCAAAGATACTGGAGAAGTTTGTTACTTCTTTCTCCAGCTCATTTTACAAATGAGGAAACTGAGACAAAGAGGGTTAAGTGACTTGCCCAGGGTCACACTGCTAGGATGGGTCTGAGGTCAGATCTGAATTCATGAAGATAAGCCTTCCTGACATCTGTTCTATCTACCGAGCAGCCCTGCTGTCCCCAAAGAGTAATTACCACTTATATAGTGCTCTGTGGTTTGCAAAGAGCTTTACATGTCTCATTTAATAATAACAATAATTTAATAACAATAATTAATAATAATAAGTTAAATAATAACAGCTAACATTTATATAGTAATTACTATATGTCAGTTACTGTGCTAAGTGCTTTACAATTATCCCATTTGATTTTCAGGACAACCCTGGGAGGTGTATGCTATTATTAGCCCTTTTTACAGTTGGGGAAACTGAGGCACAGGATAAGTTAATTGACTTTCCTAGGTTTTGCTACTAAGTATCTGAGTCAGGATTCAAGAAGACTGAGGTTTTCCCCACACCAAGTCCAGTGCTATCTGTGCACTGTGCCACCTATATTTGTATGTCTATATATGTATATACATGTACATACAGTACATAGACACTCATATACATGTGCATACACATTCACATGTACATATATAGTGTCCTCAAAGTCTTAATGGAGTCTTAGTGGAGACTTCTATATAGTCTCCTAGCTATATTTTTATGCATACACATGTGTAATGTATATGTGCACACACATGTACACATACACACAAATGATGTCTCAAAAATATTAGTATAATCTCCTATACATGGTGCTACCTAACTATCTGTGGGTAGACTATGGGTACACACCTTTGTATACATATGTATAATCCACACATAAAATGGGTGTCCCCAAAGTCTTAATTTTTTTAATGCAGTATGCTTGTATTTGCATGTGTACATATGTGTGTGTATATATGTCCACATACACACAAATACAATGTGTCCCCAAAAGCTTGGTGCAATCTTCAATCTACTGTGGCTCCTAGCTGTATTTATGTGTATATTTATTACACACACACACGTATATATACATATACACACATGTATATATAATATGCATGTTTCTGTAGAGAAAACATGTCCCCAAAGTCTTAGTGCAGTTTAAAACTTTAAGAAAGAGTTTAATAAATAAGTTATTAAAAATTATGATTGCACTAAGACTTTTGGGATACCGTGTATGTATTGGAAGTGTGTGTGTGTAAAATGCTTTGCAAATTTCATAAGCACTATATAAGCTCTTAGCTATTATCATTTGATATCTCAATTAGTAAAATTGGATTCTGTCATTTATATAGCTTAAATAAAATAACTTGCTTGCCTAAACTTTTGATAGAGGCAGAGTTAGCTACCTGTTGTATCAGAGATGGTGCTGCATCCAGACTCAGAGGTCCTAGGTTCTAATATTTATTCTGCACTTAAATGTATGATTTTGGGCAATTTACTTCACATCTCTAGAGCTCTGCCTTTTCATCTGTAAAATAGTCCAAGACTGTGATCTTTTCTATCCCTAAAACCTGTGATCCTCTGTATTTTCATTCTTTTCAGAAATGGAGACTCGTATTTTCTTAAGCATTTTGGAATTTGGGTAAAGTGCTAGACCAGCTCTAGGGATCATTTGCCCTTTAAAAATATAACTGATGAAAAAGTGACCAGCTTACCATATGGCCTGACAGAATGTCTTATCCTTCTGCTTAGGGAAGCATGTCTTTATAGTTCTAAATCTTTGTTATATTACACTATGTATTACATACATCTTATCATCCAGTGCACACTTCATTAAATATTGATTAATTCAATTCAGCAGGAATAATAAAGTTCCTCTCATGTGCAAGGCACTGGAGATTTAAAGACAAAAAGAAGATATATAATGTCTATGCTCAAGGAACTTACTTTCTGCTGAGCGATGTACGCATACACAGGGGAGAGAGAACAGTAATAAGTAAGGGACTTCCTATAGAAGAATATACCATAGCAAACCCTTAAATTAATAAGTAAAAATAGTCTCATAGTAATGATAACTGATTGTGAAGGAAAGCATTTAGCTTCTTGTCACCAGTTATCAAAGGGAGATCTTTTGTACTTGATAACTAATTATAAGATTTGAAAAATTTTTTAAAGGTTCAAAAATTTTATTTAATGGTGTTTGTTTACAAAAGTCTGGGATCGCATCAATCCTATTCATCTTTATGTTTTACAGGGTCTGAGTGAATACCAGAGAAATTTTCTGTGGAAAAAATCATATCTCTCAGAGATAAGTAATTCTCCAGAAAGTCAAAAAAGTCCATGGGCTGGACTTCGATCAGATCAAATAGGTAAGTTTTAAAAGTTGATGGCTATTGTTTATGGTAATTTTTTCTTACTGGGCAAAATCATATTTCAATTGGCTTTCCATTTTTTAAATTGTGAGGTCTTCCCAGAGTTCTTATGGTTGTCCTGATTGCCATATGTGAACTTAACATATCTGATGTTAGCTTAAACTGTGTTGACTTATAAATATCGGAATACTCTGCCTCATATAGAGGCGTGTCAATGTCTGCAATACAGTAAATGGCAGATTTTTACTTGTACTCTGGCCAGTATTTTGTGTAATTTTTGCAAGTTGCTATCCAATAACTGGTACATGAACAGCTGTGAAATTGTAACTTTAGAAAACAGTTGAACCAGAGATTTGGTGGACAAGTCTGCTGTGCTTATTCCTCTATCTCCTCAAACCCACTTCTGCTCCTGAGGGGCAGCTCTTTTCCTTCACTTCATCCCTTCCCTAAGTCAGATGAGACCTTTCTCATAGAAAGAGGACAGGGAAGAGGTGGTTTTCCAAGGCTACCAAGCCTGGAAAACATGTTTTAGGCTGTGTCTTATTGGATAACCCTGGTCCTAAGGTTATCCCTAGGAGTTGGGAAAATGGAACGCTTTAACCGATTAAATCAGAGAGGATTTCTGGGATCATCTCAGGGAAGGGAAGAATGATACTTGTATTCTCAACCAGGGCAGTAAGACTTCTGTACATCTGGCAGTGTTGAGAATGCATTGCTTGCTCAAAAATAGGTATTGAGTGCTATCTTGTCTTAGTCATACTTAAATACTTTAAAAGCTTTGCGATAATTTTTAAGCTGAATCCAAATGACAAGTCCTCCATGCCTGATAGATGATCTAAGTTGCTATGGCCATCCTTTTTGAACTTAGGTTGGTTCTCTCAATCATGAGAGACTCCCAGTTCTTTTCAGTGTCAGAACTTAAGACTTTCATCTTGGTACTAGGTAGAGCTAGAGCTTTTTCTCCTGCAAACTTTCAGGACCTCAGGTTCCCATGTTTGCCATGGTGAGATTAGAGAATGCTTTTGATAGATGTTACTTTGTCAGGCTATTTGAAGTTCTACCAGTAGAGTCTTTGGTGAATTAGCAAGCCCAAATAAATGTCCTAAAAATTCAAACTTTAGTTGGAAAGACAAGGGGAAACAGTATTTGTTAATTTATATTTTTGAGTTGATTAATTTGGTCAGATTTCCTTCTTAAATTGAGATGACTTCAATTAGATTTTAGGTAGAGGAGAGTATAGGGAAGGGTTCAGATTATTTGGGGTGATGGGATATTGTAGGAGGGGAGACAAGCTTAGATGGGATATTATAATGAGAGGTAACTTGGACAGTGTGAGAACCTTCAAGACCTGGAATTATTAAGGACCCTAGAAGTTTGGAGAAAAGAAGGTAGGAAAATGCCAAATAAAAATTCCAAGAAATTTTTGTGGGACTGTCTGTTTTTGTGTTTTCCTTTCTTGCCAATTCCCTTGTAAATCTCTCTATTCCCAGAAACTCCATGATGTTATGAGATAAGAGTAAAATCTTTCTCTGTATATTGTGGACATGACAAGTCATTTGGAAAAATTCCCTTTATGTTTCTCACTTGTCAAAGAGTGCTGCCCCTACTCAGAGACAAATACTAACTTGTTTTTTAGATGAAGAATCAGAAACCAGTTTTGGAATTTAGATATACTCAAGGTTGTATTGGTGGTAGATATTAGATTCACCTAGTCAGTTCACCATTCTCATGGGGCTTGTGCCTCTAGACCCGAGAGGGGATACAGTAAACAGGACATGTGCAGAAGCACTTTTGGTCTTGCATCATATTTTATATGGTCGTTAGAGGGAGTAATAAACACCAACTAACTTTTTCTTCACCATTATGTTTCTATACTTTCTTCTTTCACTTCATGAATGTTTGAAAATAGAGGGTTTGGAATTAAATCCTGTGTGCTTTTGGGAAAATTATTTAATCCCCATGCCAGTTTCTCCAACTATAAAATTAAGGGTTTGGATCAGATGTTGAGGGTCTTTTCAAGTTTTATATTTATGATCTATGAACTTTTCCATGCAGAAAAATTTTCTTTGAAGCTAAAGAACTTCTCCCAAATTTGGACAATTTTGGTTTGTTTTGTGACTAAGATTCTTAATTTGTAAATTCTTTTTGTCCAAAAAAAAGTATCCTATTAAAATATATTCGTCAGATGAAATTTATTGCAATAGTGTCAGCTGTTCAAGGAGATCTTTACTTAGTCTTCAGGAAATCAAGATTAATGTAGAATCTTTTGGGAACTTTTTCTCATTTTGGAAAATTACTTTTCTCTGATTAGTCTACATTAGAAATCCTTTTGAAAAGTTTCAAATTTGGACAGCACTAGAGCCAATTGTTTTTATTTAGTAGCCAGGAAAAACAATTAGAAACTGTGGCAACATGTTCTTTTTGATTTGCCAAGTGTATGATGCCATGACCCTAGTGCCTATCACAGCTGACTTGAACAGCATGACCCTAATTTTGTTTTTCTGAAAAGTCTTCCAGGGTTTAAATTTCTTAGGCTAGGTTTTATTTTGAAAAATCATTAGTTTTCTTAAAGACTCTTTAAAATTCAAGTCAGAAATTAGTCAGATGATAGATTTTAATTTGAATTTCTCCTTCTTATATAAATTTGTGTCTTTATAACATTGGAACCACCGTTATAACATTAGAACCACCTAAGTTTTCTTATTATCAACTCTGTTTTATACAGGAATCACAAAAGAACCAAGTTTTATTTCAAAGAAAAGAGTTCCTTATTATGACCCAGAAATTCCCAAATACCTTGAATGGAAGGCAGAAGATAGCTCTGAAAATGAGTTGGTTGCATTACCAGAATCTGAAGTCCCAGAAGTGCCAAAATTGCAGGAAACAAAAGAAAAAGGAGACCTGACTGAAGAAAGAATTTTAACTCCTGAGGTCCTAAGAGTGCCCAAGAAGGTTCAATCTCACTCTGCTGACTCTAAAGTTGAAGAAGCTGTTGATCCTGTAGATGATAATAAAGAAGCAATTTCAGATCCCACACCAATGAATAGGAATGCAGAAACCCAAAAATGTACTCAAGGTCTTTCAGAAAATGTCCATAATCAGGTAAGAATTTTCATTGAATTTTCTGAAAGGGAAAGAAAAATCTCAGCTTCATAGTAGCTTTTATAGTGCTGCCATACATACCTAAGACTTGTGTGTGTGTGTGTGTGTGTGTGTGTGTGTGTGTGTGCGCGTGTGCGTGCTTGCTGAGACTTTACTCTGTGTTATAGCTGTAAGGAGAGGTAGTAAATTCTGAGCTTTGGCTTAAGTAGGGACCATTTCTGACTCTTGACTCTTGATTATCCACATAAACTTGGGAAATAGCACCAGTGATACAAAACAGTGGGTCATCTGCCTCCGGATTTTATTCATTGCATATCAGTGTCTGAATCCTGAGAGAGAGAGAGAGATCAAATGAAGGCAGCAAGGGAGCAGGAGCCTCAGCCTGCGGATGGTGAATTCAGATGCTTTGGTCTGTCCTTTAAGGGTTGACCTCTCAATACCCCTTTCAGTTTCTTATCCTAAACCAACAGGAAAGCAAACAGAATCTTGATTGACAAAAGTCCTAAGAGGAAGGAGGAGAGGACTGGCTAGATCTTCCAAGTATCTTTGCCAGCCTTGCTTTCTCCTGCCAAGGCTGGGCTGCTGTCATGCACATAAGGGGTTTGTGGCAGCACAGGTAGGGATATCGCTGTCTACTGGGCTCCTCTGCCTGTTCTAGCTCTCTTTCCCAGTTTCATGCCTGCAGCTGATAAGGACAACAGAGGAACACTAGTGTGTTAGAGAAGAGCCCGTGGCCCCTCAGAGAAACTAGACGAGGAGGGATTCAAGAAAGGTGACGGGGAAGCTTGCTGGGCAGGGGACAGTGTCCATGGTGGTGATTGAGTAAATAATAACAGCCTGGATGGTGTGTGGTTAAGTGAGTTAATCATAACTAAAATCCTAGTATAACATTAAAAAATGCCATTAAATGTAACTGTTTGGATTTGAAAAATCTTAATAGATTTAAGGTGGAAAATTAAGATTTGGTTTAATTGGCAATTATATCAATGATGGTAATAAAAAAAATTCAACTTGGATAAAACATTAAAAATTTTTTTTTAAGCAGTTGGACAGGATTCTACGGAGGAAAGCAGGATTGTCTGTTGCTCCTATATATCATTCCCTCAGAAATTCTGAATATCAAAGACAATTTGTATGGAAGACCCCAAAGGAGAACTCCCCAGTTCTTGCAGCTGATCAGGTAGCTTGAAGGATGGGTTGACGGTGGTATCTGGTAACTTATTACTATGTAGGATTGCATGTAAATATGGGATCCTAAAGAAACTAAATTGAAATAGAAATGAAGTAGAGTTTAGGAAAGTGAAAGTTATTCCTGGTTATTACTTCAAATTTCCCTAGAGACTTTTTAATTTCCTTTTTCTTTTCTTCGTCAGTATACTCAGACTTCATTTTTTAACCTGCACATTTTTGTACTTTTAAAACCCTCAAGAAGTAAGAGTGGAATAAAATGCTGTTGATTGTATTTAGAGCAATGATCTTGGCAGTTATAACTATTGTGGAGTTATGGGCATTAGATTGTTACTTTAATCATAATTGTTCAATGCAAAATCTTTAACTTACTTCAGACCTGGTAACAGAAATTTTTTTTTTAAACCTACTCACCGAAGCCCTAATAGATTAAATCTGCTGACAAGATTAGGAATCTTCCTTGAGACTTAGAAAATGAAAACTTTGGTTTCTTAGATTTTTGGTTTCCATAAACTAGAGAAGAACTTGTCATAAATCTGGCATTTACTTTTGTAGGCTTATGTGCAGATGAAAGAATTGAATTAAGTCAGTGTTAATTCCTTATAATGCAAATGAGTCATTGCCATTGTCTTAGGTATTAATTTCATTCCTTTTATTAGAGCAGGATCTAAAGGAGTTTTTTTGGACTCAAATTTAGTATTTAATTTGATGCCGCATCAGTTTTGGAATTCTGTGTATGTATTGGAGAGCTGATAAGTGAAAGAAGCTGACAGTGAGTTTGTCAATAAGTTCTGTGATGCCAAAAGCTTATTCCTTGAAAAGATGTCTTATACAAATTTGTAACTTAACTGTGGCACCTTTAGTTAAGAAATCTTTGGGATTATGAAGTGCCAAATCAATAATACAGTCTTTACTTAAATGCACATTTTATCAAAAAATAATATTTAAGAAGTACAAATAAATAATAAAACCTCCATTTTTATACATTGAATGTCATTCCTTCTCTACTTGTTTTTTTATATTAGACACTTAAATAAACTACATAGTAAAAATGCAAGTCAGGTTCTTATAGTTGCAAAAAGGGCATTAGAGGGAAAAAGAAATGTAAAAAATGTTTTTTCTTGCCCTTATCTGTTATAGTGAACAAATTTTGATTTGAATAAAGACTGCTGCAGGGTTTAAAATAGTGTTATAAGAAATGAAAAAAAAATTGCTTAAGAGATGAATAAAAAAGTACAAAGCTTATAAATGAGTTAATTTTTTTTTTTAAAGAAAGCATATTCTGATGGAAAGAACCCTGAAATAATCTAGAATTCAGGTATTAGTCTGAATTGTCATCAAATTTGTTCTCATAAAATATGAGAGCCTGAAGGGGCCTTAAAATTCATCTCTCTGGACCTGCTTTTTCTCATTTAACATATTGGGACTGAATTAGATGACTTGTACGAGGGCTAGCCCCTTTGCCACTTTTAACTCAACGTACCTCCATTTCTTTTGTCTTCCAAAGATCTTTTCAGCTTGATGCTGCTCGAATTGTGGGACTTTGTAGCCACAATATTTTAAGTAGTTGGCACTCATCACAACCCGTTTTCATTACCTGCATTGGCTCCATGTTGGATGATTAATAGATTGTGTTTAGTTGGCATTTATGTTTCCTGGCTGATGCTTTTTTTCTTTTCTTTCAGGAGGAGGTAGCAGGCAGTAGTTCAGTTAAATAGACATTTGTTAAGACTCCAGTATCTGTTAGATGTGGTCTACTGTACTGGGGTACAGGGGTCCTGGGGACACAAAGGCAAAATGCTTGGAACATATTAAGTCCAGGGTAGATTTTGTGAAGGTGCTTGGCACCTCAGAAAACTGTTGTGTGGGAGAACTTGGGAAGAGGAAGGAGTTAAGGTGAGAAGGTCATGTTGAATTCCAGGGGACAGTTTGTAGGCCAGTTTGACTTGAAGGCAGAGTATAAAAAGGAGAAGGTAGTGGGAGTGAGCTGGGGAGGAGGTAGCATTAAAAAATTTTGTGAAGCACTTCAGATTGTGAAGCACTTTAAATACCAACTAGAATTTGTGTTACTCCAGAGATAGTAGAGAGCCACTGGGAGACTTTGGAGCACAGGAGCGACATGATTAGATTTATTTGGGCAACTCAGTAGAGTATTGCTTGAAAGAAGAGGTTAGAAGCTGAGATAACAATTGGGAGGTTCTTGTAATAGTCCAGGCATAAGATGATAGTCCTAAATTAGGTGACTGGCAGGTGAGTAGAAAGAAATGAAATGAAAACTATAGAAGTAAAATCATAAACTTAGCAAATGATTGGATACAAGGGATAAGAAGGGGAAAATCAGAATGACTCTGAAAGTGAGCAGGTGATTAGAAGGGAGGTGGTATCCTTTAAAAAAGTAGAAAAATTGGGAGGAAGGTCAGTTTTTGGAAAATCAGTCACTCAATATGTATAGCCACTCTGTGTCATGTACTATGCCAGGAGTTACTAGGTACCTAGACAAAATTGATTCTCCCTCCTTTGGGAGTTTATGTTCTACTGGGGAAATAGATAAAACATGATTATTTGTGTTATTGCTGTTGAGTTATTTCAGTCATTTCTCATGTTTCATGACCCCATTTGGGATTTTCTTGGCAAGATACTGGAGTGATGGCCATTTCCTTCTCCAGCTCATTTCACAGATGAGGAAACTGAGGCTAACAGGGTGCCCAGGAATAGAAGGCTAATCTTAGAGGCCAGATTTGAATTCAGGTTTTCTGACTCTAGGACCAGTGTTGTATCCACTGGGCCACCTAGCTGTCCTAATTTTGTTTTGTTCAGTAGTGTCCAACTCTTCATGATCCAATTTTGTTTTGTTTTGTTTTTTTGGTAGGGATATTGGAATGGTTGGCCATTTCCCTCTCTAGCTCATTTTACAGATGAGGAACTGAGGCAAACAGGATTACGTGACTTGCCCAGGGTCACATTGCTAGTATATGAGATCAGATTTGAACTCGAGTTTTTCTGACTCCAGGCCTAGATTCATTGTATCACCTTGCTGCCCATTAAAACATGATTACAAATGAATATTGCAGGAACCACATGTGTGTGTGTGTGTGTGTGTGTGTGTGTGTGTGTGTGTGTGTGTGTGTATGTATGTGTGTTCATACAGATTATCTGTAAGGACACTAACAACTGGGGCAAGTTTCTTAGAGGAGGTGGCTGTCCCTTTGTACTTTGAGGGGAGCCAGGAGTTTTGAGATGGGGAGGGGCAGAGCAATTGAACCCTGGGAAGTAGTATAAGTTAAGGCACAGAGATAGGAGATCATTTATTGTTCCAGAGAATAGTAAGCAGGCTGGTTTATTGGAAAGAGAGGATGATGGACAATTCAGCCACTCTGGGATGATAGATTGGGGCCAGATTGTGGAAGATTACCAAACTGAGGAATCTGTATTTTTTTCTAGGAAGTCACACCTGTACGTCAAAAATATTACTTTAAAATTAAAAAAAAATTATTTAATATTTCTTTTTCCCCAGTTACATGTAAAATGATTTTTTAAACATTTGTTTTTAAAACTTGGAGTTTCAGATTCTCTTCCTTCCTAACTTCCCCTCAAGCCCCACATTGAGAAAGCAGAAGTGAAGTTAAGCAAAACATTTCCAGAGAAATCATGTTGTGAAAGAAAACATAGACCTTTCCCCCCTCAAAAAAAAGAAACTCAAGAAAAATAAAGTTAAAAAAAATACGCTTCAATCTGTATTTAGAAATAATCAGTCTTTTCATCTGAAAACTGTTTATATCTTTTGATCATTTATCAGTTGGGGAATGGCTGTTATTTTATAATTCTCTACACATATGAGAGATGAGGCCTTTAGCAGAGAAACTTAACTCAAAATTCTTTTCACAATTACCATGCTAATTGTATTTCCCCCATTTATTCTTTCTGCTTTCACCCTGTCCTTCCTCAAAAGAATTTTGCTTCTGACCACCCTCTTCCCCAATATGTCCTTTCTTCTATCATCCTTCTCACTTCTCTTACTCCTTTCCCTTCCTACTTTCCTGTAGGATAAGATAGATTTCTATACCTGGTTGAGTATATATGTTATTTCATTTAATATGGAAATAACATTGTGCATGATACTGACATGATTCTGATGAGAGTAAGGTTCATTCGCTTTCCCTCTCCTTCCTCTCTTTCCCTCCATTGTAAAAGCTTTTTCTTACCTCTTTATGGAAGATAATTTACTCCAAGATATATCACTTTAGCAGCCATGGGAGGGTGGAGTGAGAGAGGGAATAGGGGAAAAAAACAGTTTGTAGCCTACTAGAGTGATCCAGGAAAGAGATGAGTAGGGTCCATACTTCGGCAGTGGTGTTGTGAATGGAGAGAAGGGGATGGATGTGAGAGCTATAGAAGAGGGAGGACTGACAAATCCTAGCTATGAGAGATGGAGGCTAAGTGAGAATGAATGAAAAAGATGAGAATGACTCCTAAGTTGGAAACCTTAATGAAAAGTGGATGGATTCTAATTTGAATATATTGAGTTTGAGATGCCAACAGGACATTAAATCTAGGTAGGAGAATTAATCAAGTAATAAGGATTTTTTAAGCACTCAGTATATGTCAGAAGGCAGGTTTTGATAAGACTTGGAGACATTAGGGCTGAATTTGTTGATTTGGTAATCATCCGCACAAGATAATTCAAGTCATAGAGAGAATGAAGGGAAGACCCAGAATGGAAGTTTGGGGGATACAAGCTGAAAGAGCAAAGGAAG
The DNA here is from genome assembly GCF_016432865.1 of Antechinus flavipes. Lineage (NCBI taxonomy): Eukaryota > Metazoa > Chordata > Mammalia > Dasyuromorphia > Dasyuridae > Antechinus > Antechinus flavipes. The sequence goes on from NC_067402.1 coordinate 205,990,919, forward strand.
TTGAGAAGGTGCAGATAGGATAAATAAGAGAGAGTAGTACCATGAAACCCCCCCCCAAAAAATTGTGAGAAATGAGAACAGACCAAAAAAGATAGTAATAACCTAGGAGATATAGGTTTCAGTAGAATGGTACAGTAAGAAGCCTGACTGTAAGAGGCTAAGAAATGAGGAAGAAAGGGGAGGGGAGGAGTCCATTGCGGGGTGGAGGTGGGGAATTATAGACCATCCTTTTTAGGAATTGTCTTGAAAAAAGTCATTGGCTTTCACAGTTAATAGATTATTAGTAATCTTGAACACAGGAAACCCTCTTCACCCTTCATCATTTTGGGAAGAAAAAAGCAAATACATTTTATTATCTTTTAGCATTTATAGTAATTATAATAGCCCTTAATGGTAATTATAATTAACTATTAGTCTGAAAACAGAACAAGAACATATGTATTAACACATGCTGATCTTTGGGTATTAGCATCTTGGCCTATAAATGGAAGTATAAAGGACAATAAAAACAATTTTGTGTGCTGTCACTTAATCTCTCATCAATGTGCGATAGTGAAAAGTGTGTTAGATTTTGAGTCCGGAGACCTGGGTATAGTTCCTGTCTCTGCCGTAAACTAGTTGGATAATCTTAGACAAGTTATAATGCTTTTCTGATCCTCATTTTTTTCATGTTTAAAATTAAAAGGGTTGAGCAAATTATCTTTATATTTCATTCTAGCCATAACATTGTTATATTTTATTGTTTAGTCTTTAATTTTGCATGATTGACTCTTGAAAATAGAAAAAGTAACTTTTTTGTTCTTATTTTAAGGTTTTTTTTAGTAAAAATAAATCTGTTCCACCTTTCAAAGTTGATGTGACTATCCCTGAAACAGAATACAAGAGGAATTTCAAAGGTTTGTCTCCAAAGAAAGAAAGAAGATATAGGAATGATTTGAAAGAGAATGAAAATCCTGAAATTGACTCCCCTGAGAAGGTATTTATCATTTCTTTTCCTTTTTAACTACCATTTTCCTTATCTTATTCTTCTTGGACATATGATGGCTTATTCTACCAGAAAAATGGTATATCATAGCTTTCTAGGAGCTATGGGTACAGATAGAATTTAAGTAAAGGAAAAAATATATAGTCACAGGGATTAATGTCCCATTCTTAATTTTAAAATTTATTTAATATTTTTATTTTTTCCCAATTATATTTTAAACAATTTTTTATATTTGTTTTTAAAACTTTTGAGTTCTAGATTCTATCCTTTATCCCCACTCCCAGCCCCCATTAAGAAAGCACATATGAAATTTTAAAAAACATTTCCATAAAAATCATGTTGTGAAGGAAAACATAGATTTCCCCCTTCCCCCAAAAAACCCTCAAGAAAAATAAAATAAAATAACAGAGAGAAGAGAAGAGAAGAGAAGAGAAGAGAAGAAGAGAAGAGAAAGAGAGAAGAGAAGAGAAAGAGAGAAGAGAAGAGAAGAGAAGAGTTTGGTTGAACTAGATTGCCTTGTTGTCACTTCTAGCCTAACTGGTGTTCAAGGACTTCCTGTCATGAAGGCTTTCTTCTAAGAAGCAATGAGGTTGCTGTCTGAGAAATAATGTTTTAGATTAAAAATTCTTGAAAAGTAGGGGTTGTGTTGTTGGCTTATGTTTATATCACCAGTGCTTAACAATGCCCAGGTTATAGTAAGTGCTTAATAAATGCTTTATCTGTCTGGTTTTATCTGAATTCCGCATTTCAAGACAGGACCCCTGCAAGCCCAACAGCTTTTCCACGGAAAAGTTACTGGGGTCCAGTTCATCAGTCAATCAAGGCAATGAAGAGTGGACAGGATGAGCTTTTACATTCCCTCTAATTTTAATTCTTTGGTTATAATTCTCAATCTGTTCTTAAATGCCAACTTTTCTCTAATTCAAAGGAGTAGCATGGTCAAATCCCTCAAAATAATGATAACAATAAATAATGAGATTATCTGTTTCTCCTTGCAACTTTTCTATTTCTGTTACTTCTTTTTGAAGCTGACTAGAGGTATAGTATAGAGGTGGGGATGTATCATGCTTTTCTAAAGGTAGAATAACAATTTTGTTTTGTATTTTCAAAGATCTCAGTATGATACTTAATATATTACTCTTTTGGGGTTAAAATAACATTTTTCTGAGGACACAGATGAATGACTGTTTCTGTGTCCCGAGTTACTAGAATGGTGGCAAGATACCTTTTAAAATTGGATTGAGGTAAATACCCAAAGGAAATACAGTATTGTAGGGTAGTAAACCCTATAGACTTCACTGTCTCAAGGAGCGGTCTAGTGCTTTGTCCTTGTCCCAGGAACAAATTTCATCCTTTCCTACCAGATTTTGTTTTTGCCCTTCTCCCTTCTGGGAATGCCACCTGTTTTACCTCTTTTCTAATTACTGCTCTTAGCTCCTCACAGTCTAGCTCAAATCATAAGTCATAGGATTTGGATCTGTAAATGAACTCAGATTATTTGGTCCAATCCTTCTCATTTCACAGATCAGAAGATCACATATTGAAGTGACTTGTTCTAGATATTTATCTCTTTAAGATCTTTTTGATCCCTCTCATCCTGATACACATTTTCTTTACTTTGAGCTCTTACAGTGATTATTGGTGCCAGCTAGGAATTAATTAGCCATCATAGCTGTTCTGTTTTTATTTCAGAATGTTATTTAAACAACCATTATTTTACAAGTCATTTATTAAGTTTAATGATTGAAATTATGTATTTCAGTAATCATTAATGTTATTAATAACAGCATATTGAGATAGTGATTTAAGACTTATAAAGCAGTTTCCTCAACAACTTTATACTATAGGAAATGAGTAGAATTTTCATTTTATAGTTGAGAAACTGAAAATCCAAAACATTAAGTAATTTGTCCATGTTCATACAAGTAATTAAAAAAAATTCCATCTCTGCTTGCTAAAATCCTTCTTTTTCCTCAGTGCTCAGTTCAGTTGTTATTCAAGGCATGGTGGGGAAGACACTTCTTCCTTAACCCTCATGGAGTTTAGTCAGGCTGGAATTGAATGGGAATACTCTTGAAATTTCAATGAATCTGGGATTTTATTCATGCTGATATTCCTTTGAAAAGACATAGCTCAAAACTCATCTATACCTTTTCCTCATTTGTGATTTGTCTCCATGTCCTCCCAAAAATCCTCCTTATTGTTCTGTAAGCCATCTTTTAGGTCTTATACAATTTTTTGTGCACCAGTGTAGTGCTAAAGACATTGAGTGACCTGTTATCCCTCAAATAATTAGCTCATCTCCTTTTCTAATTATCCATTTCCATATTATTGGTAATATTTGTGCATTCAATATGTCTCCCCATTATTACGTGGGCCACTAATAATTTGAGTCTTCATCCTCATGGACATGCAACAAATAAATATTAAAAAGAATATAATAAGAAAAGTAAAAAGTGCTTTGTAAAGTTAAAAGAAGAGAAAGTAGGGGCAGCTAGATGGTGCAATGGATAGAGCACCAGCCCTGAAGTCAGGTGGACCTGAGTTCAAATGTGGCCTCAGACATTTAACACTTCCTAGCTGTGGGCAAGTCACAACCCAGATTGCCTCAAGGGAAAAGAGAGAGGGAGGGAGGGATTAAGAGAGAGAGGGAGAGAGAAAGAGAGGGAGGGAAAGAGGAAGGGAGGGAGGGAGAGGGGGGTCAAGAGAGAGAGGGGAAGAGAGAGAGGGAGCTCTTAGTCTTTACTTTCCTTTAAGACTTAGCTCAGGGACCACCTCCTCCATGGAGAAGCTTTCTTGATTCTTTTCCCCTGGACCTCTGACTGACCTTATTGTTGCTTTCATCATCCACAAATTTTCCTTGTCTTGTATTTTGCTTTTCTATGTTTTCCAAGATCTCTAAACCCTTATCTGTGCACTAGCTGTATCCCCTTAAAAGTCATTCAGGTTGAAAGCCATTTATTGAGTGCATACCAATAGCTGTAGTAGGTGACGGGGATAACAAAGGCAAAAATGAAATAATATAATGAAATGTAATAATGAAATAAGCCTTTTAGAAGCTTAGATTCTTTCAGAGGAGACTTTTAGCAGTGTGAGTCAATACAAAGTAATTTCTAGGAGGCCCCAGGGAGGCACTAGGCTCTGATTGCTTAGGGGATAAGCAAAGATTTCCTACACAAGGAGAATGTACAGGGGCCAAATGTTTTAGGCATAGTGGACAGTTTGGGCAAAGGCACATTGAGGACAAGGAACATCAAGAAAGCCCATGAGGGAATGAAAGGAAATAATGTATGCTAAACCTAGAAAGGCAGTGTGGAGCCAGCTTGGCAATACGAACTTTTTTGAGGGAAGATACGTTTTAGTTTTGTCTTTATATCCCAGAAAATAACTGTATTGTATGTATTTAATAAATGTCTCTTGAATTGAAAGTTGAGGGTAGATATTATAGAGAGTAGTCCAGTTTGACTGGTGTGTAGTGCGTATAGAAAGGCAAAGTGCCAGACCATGAAATGCCAAGAGATAGGCTTTGGACTTCCTTTGACTGGCATTCAGAGCTATTGAAGCAGAAGAATGATACAGTGAGATGCAAGCCTAAGGAGTACTTCTGGAACAGGTGAAGGAGTTTGATGGTGAAGAGTGGTTAGGAAGCTAATGCAGCGGTCCAACTTGGAAGCTACAGGAGCCAATATTAGACTAGCTTGGGTCTGAGAAAGGAGATAATGTACTTGATAATTATTTGGTTATGGGAGGAGGAAATTAAAGATTACTTTGAGGTTGGGGAGAGATGTGGTGTTTTTAAAGGAAAAAAAAAAAAAGGAAATCTATAGCAGTTGGTTTTGAAGGAAAGAAGATGAGTTTGGCTTCCCATTGTTTACTTCCATTTCATACCAAATGCTTTTTAAGAACCTACTCAAATGTAGGGCACTGTTCTAGGAAATACAAACACCAAAATCCTTTAATCCCCTTTCTCTGGGAGGGTTCCTGGGGGATTTGGAGATAAGGTTAAGAAGATAAAAGATTACTTGGTTAGGAAGACAGCACTAATGTCTGGGGAAGCAAGGAAAGATTTTTTGTAATGGGCTGAGGCTTGAGTTGATGCACTGAGGTCCCAAGCACGTGAGGCTAAATAGTAATTGGACCATGCTCTATTAATATATAAGCTTGGAGAAAGAATGCCCCCGCCCACTCTTTGTGCAAGTCCTGATGTGTTGTATAGGAAATGACGATTTTGGTGGGTGGAGGCAGGGGAGTGAAGAGGAAAGCAGAAGGAGAAACTGCTGGCTGGCGTCCTGACACGGCTGCTCGCATTGCCATTGCGCTGGCCCTTCATCTCCAACCCCCTCTGCTAGCTGGCTTCCTGTCACAGCTGCCCATGTTGCTATAGCGATCCTTTTTCACCTCTTCACTTCAATAAAGATTGAAGATTTTTCCCTTAACCTGAATTCCTGACTCCGGTTGATTTTAAATACGTGGTCATTACAGTTTTTAGTAGGACTTGGAGCCTTAGCTAAACCTTGAAGGAGGCTCAAGGCACTACTGGTACAGGTGGATAAGGAGAATCTGAGGGGGTTAGAAATGTGGCTGGCCCTCCAGAAGAGTAGTTAGAGCTGGAAAGATATATGAAAGATTCTTATCTCACCTCACCAGATAGATGGTGAAATATCTAAACAAACAGCCTTAGGATCCCAGATCTAGGACTGAAATGGGCCTCCAAGGCCATCTAGTCCAACCATTGTTTTGCAGGTGAGGCCTGGGAAGGTTTCATGGCTTACTCAGAGCCATACAAAGTACTAAGCCTCTGCACTGGGGTTTGAGTTCAAATCATCTCATTGGAGGCAGCTGGATGGGACAGTGGAGAGAGAGCTCTTCTTGAGCTCGAAACTGGCCTCCGACACTAAATAGCTGTGTGAGTCCAGGGAAGGTCACTTCACCCTCTTTAACAAGTATGGTTACATAAAACAAATCACATATATATTAATTTTATCTGAAAATTATCTCACTCTACATTTTTCAGAAATCACCTTTCTTGGCAAGAGTTAGGAATATGCTTCATCATTCTTTTGGTGTTATTACTGGTAATTGCATTAATCAGAGGTCCTTTATCTTGTTTTCCTTTTGTTATCACAGTGTTGTATTGTTTTCCTTGTTTTATTTATTTGACTCTATGTTAGTTCATATGGTTGTCCTAGGTTTTTCAGATTTCATTCATATAATTCTTTCTTTTTTTTTTTTTAAGGAATTGTTTCAATTATTTCTTATAGTTCATTCTTATAATATATTACATTACATCTGCAACTTTTTGGCCATTTTATCATTAATGAGCACTTGCTTATTTCTAGTTCTGTGCTTATATGTATTGTAATTTTTTTTTTTTTTTTTAAACAAATGAATCCTTTCCTCTTCTTTGTTCTCTTAGGGGTATATTCCTGGTAGGGGTTTTCTTCAGGCAAAGAGGATGTACAATGATTTTTGGCTTTTTTTTGCCAGATTGTTTTCTGGAATAGCTCTAGCACTATGATGTTAGTGTGTTTATCCTTTTGCAATCTCACCATCGATCTTTATTTATTTAGTTTTTGGTTATCTTTTCCAATCTGATGAATATCAGGTAAAAACTTAGAGTTATTTTAATGTACATTTCTCTTACAAGTGATTTGGAAGACATTTTTGGTATGATTATTATTGATAACATTTGGTCATTCTTCAATGTATATATATATTTATATCAACTCCTTATTTATTTTTATTAGACCTTTATCATGAAAATTTGGTGTAAATAATTTTTCATAGCTCATTATTTTTAAAGAATTTTAGCTGCATTGATTTTGTTTGTGCAAATTTTTTGAAAAAATTCAAGATTGTTTATTTTATCTTTTGAAATGTTCTCTTTATTTTAGTTGGCTGCTATTCTTAGATGTAATTCTTTAACTTTTGCTTTTTGGAATCTTGTATTCCAAAGATTTTCTCTCCCTGCTGTCAGTTGCTTTCAAGTCTTTGTGTCTTTTCTACTATGGTCCTTTGGTATTTGAAAGGGTGAGAGTGATAAGAGTCTGACTTAGTTTTAACAATTCATAATTTTCTATGTAATTTCCATGGTTTTTAGGTGTTCTTTGAAAACAACAACAACAACAAAAATTATATTCCATAGCTTTGCTGTGTCATAAAATGATGCTATATTCAGAACTACACGTTGGAAAAATCACTGACTAGGATGGTTTTAACAACTTCATGAAAAACAAACTTCACAGTTCTATTTGGTATTGGTGTTTAGCTTTAATTCTTGAATAAATAAAACAAATCAAATCTATCTTCTTCATGTAGAAATACTATGATGTAAAATCTACCATTATGGAATTTTAAAATTTCTAATCCAAAAAATACTAACACTAAATTATTTCAGTTTCAGAGTAGTAATAAAGAGAATTCATCAAAACAAAGGGAAGAAGAAATGGAACCAAAAGACAAAATCTCTCCCCGTAAATACCAAAGGTTTGGGCATATGTTTTGGAACAAAAATATCATGGCTTTTAGACCTTGAACTTACTAGCAAAATGTATTTACTCTTGTTTTCTTTAACCTAGGAAAGCAAACACTGAATATAGAGCTAAATTTTTGTCCCCATCTCAATATTTATACAGAGATGGTGCTTGGAAACGTGTGAGGGAGAACACGCTAAATCAGGTGAGTATTTCTAAGTTCAGGTTTTCTGTAAGGATATAGAAATGTTACAGTCTTCCAAAAGTCTTTGTGTTTGTTGATGGCATATGGAATGAAAAGTTTAGGGGCAGAGAGGGATCTTCGTGGGTAGAACACTATCCTCAGACATTGGAATTACTAGTTGTGTGACCCTGAACAAGTCACTTAAGCTTCATCCCCTCTCTCAAAAAGTGTGCCATGTGATTGGCAGGTTTGGACACAGGGATTTAAAAATATTCTGAAGCCCTTTCAACTTCTTCCACTCTTCTAGGTTCTTCCATGTCCGAGTGAACTTAGTTTAGATAACCTGTCCGTGCAGGTTAATTAGTGTAGTCATTATTTGTAGAGACTCCCACAGCTCCAATCAAACTATAATTAAGTCTTTTGTTACATGGTGATGCCCACGGAAAAATGTCATGCTACACTTAACAGTTAAGAGATACCAATGGAGTTGTGAGTCTGGAGCAGGGAATAATTCTTTTGATCTGAAAAAGGAATATAGGTTGGGGGTGGGTTGTAGTGTTACTCTTAGAATTGGAAAAGTGGCAAGAAGCCACATAGAAGCTAGTAGATAAATAGTAAAAACGTTAGGCTATGATATCATTAGGATCGTTGAAAAAATTTAGCTTTTATCATAACTGCTTGATTTTATTTTTCAAATACATGCAATGTTTTCAACATTCACCTTTGCAAGATCTTCTAAAATTTTCTCCCTCTCCTCCCCCCTCTCCCCTAGACAGCAAACAAATTGATATAGGTTAAACATGTAGCAGTTTAGTTTAGAGCAGGTATTTATTGGCAGAGTTACTAAAATACGTTATCATTCTGAAAAGGGAAATAATTCTGTCCTGCAGAGGGAGGAGAAGGGACAGTTTGTCCCAGGCTTTGTGATTTTATTCCAGGCTCCATCCCTCTACTGTTTTTAATAGATGGGCCCTTGAAGAAGAAGGTGGTTTTCTCAGCTGGAGCCAATAAGACTTCATACTTGTAGTTGGTCCCTTAGAATGTAAGCTTCTTGAGAGTAGAAATTGTTTCATTCTTTGTATTTATATAAATATTATCTAGCAAATCTTTGATGCTTAATAAATGCTTCTTGATTGATCCTAACACCTCTTATTATTACTAAAGGTTACACATAATCCTCAGATTTGCATTTCACGAAAGGGTAATGTCTTTTTCTATTCAGACTTTCTGTTTATGCTAATTTGAACTGGATTTAATTTTTTAAAAAATCAGAAATGGGGATGATTTATAGAGGAGAAAGGCAACTGAAATTAACTTCTTATGTTATCTTATTTGAATCTCACAATAACTGTGTAAGTAGGTACTTTATTATCCCCATTTTACAGAATAGGAATATGAGTCTGAGAGAGGCTGACTTGTATAGTGTTTTTGGCGTTCAGAGGAATGAGACACTTTAGGTAGGCTGTGTGGATTGGGAAAGTTTTAAAGAAGATTTAGGAAACCCTCCTCTCTCCTTTTTCCTCTTGGCAGTCTGATAAAACCTGTGGACCGTTTCTCAGGAAGTTGTTTTTAACTGTGCAAAATAAAATGCATAGAATTACAAAAGAAAAAAGATTATATTGAAATAGTTCTCAGAATATTTTTAAAAATCCAGAACCCCAGGTTAAAAACTTTTGTCCCAAATGCTGTAGATTATTAACTTGAGAGAACCTTTCTAATCTCCTCAGGTAAAATAAAATTAATGAGTCTATTCAGCTCCCAAATTTATATTTTCAGGAAACTTAGAGGGAGTTAATTTGTAAATAAAGGACCAATATCTTTTATATTTTCTGGAAAGGAGAAGACTCCCAATATCTTTGTATTAATATAATTTATTCTTTTTTTTATCTTTTTAATGAAGATTTCTGAGTGGGTAGAAAAGCTTGATATTGTAGTAATTGCTGTCCTTAGTAGTTTTAAGAAACAAAATATTTTATCAAGAACTCCACTGATTCACTGATGAATACAGGAAAGATTTATTTTACATTCTTGCAAGGCACATCTTTGAAACTCCAAAGGCAGCATTTTATTTCCTATCTGGAAGCACAAGTCCCTCCCTTGATTCCTCATTCATTGGATGTTACAGAAGTTACCCAACATGAATCTTCACCCCTCATTACATAGCCAGTGTGTAAAAGTAACAGAGGAAAACTACGGGCAAAAGATTCTTTTCAAATCTCAGGCCACCATCCTTCATTACAAAAGTCAATCTCTGCCCCCAAGGAACTTATTTTCCTTTGGGAGAAGTTAACCTCTATCTTTCATTATTCTGTGATTTCCTTGTAGGTTTTAATTTTCTAATTTAAATTTCATTTCTCAATTTGATTTTCATAGTTGTGGAAATCAAAATGCCCATCCATTTCTCACAGTGGTTATAAACATTTTAAGTAAATAGTATAGTTTGATATTTGTTCCAGAGGCTATTAAGGTGAAACAAAAATAGCAAAAAAAAAGAATTCTAAAAAGAATAACGGTAGAAAAGGAGACACTTATTACCAGAAATGAGGCTATAAAGATGGAAGAAATTTTAGCTCTGTTGACTCTCATGTATATGTAAAATGTCAAAGTATTTAAGTTACATGTTTTTATTTGCATTTATTTTGTTCTGTTTAACTTTTTCTTTTAAACATGGATTTTTTCAAACTGCATTTTAATTGATTTGATAGTTGAAAGATTAAGGCATGAACAGAAACATACATAGTTTATTTATATATTATTTATATATCACATGTGAGCAGAATATGTTGGACAATCATGAAAATTATTGGACTTCTTAGCAGAATTTTTAGTAAGGCTTTTAATTCTTATAATTGGCTGTAATTGAAAAGAACACAGCATTATTGCTTTTAGTTCACCTAACTTATTTATTAGAACAATCACAGAATCATAGATTCTTTGGACTTGAAAACATCTTGGTGATCCATCTGTAGATGGATACCATAGTACCTATCTCATGGGGATGATATGAAAGACTTTCAAATGAAATAATGTATTTAAATAGCTTTTTGAGCCTAATTACCATGATATCTGGGTCATTATAGTCCAATATCAAGCAAATTCTTTATTTTAAATAATAGCTTTTTATTTTTCAAAATACATGCAAAGATAGTCTTCAGCATTCATCCTCACAAAACCTTGCATTCCAAATTTTTCTCCCTCTCTCTCCACCTTCCCCCTCCCTAAACAGGAAGTAATCTGATAGAGGTTAAACATGTACAATTCTTCTAAACTTATTTCCACATTTATCATACTGCACAAGACAAGTCAGATCCAAAAGGAAAAAAAAAAGAAAAAGCAAAGAACAACAACAAAAAAGATGAAAATACTACATTGTGATCCACATTCAATTCCCACAGTCCTCTTTCTGGATGCAGATGGCTCTCTCTATCACAAGTGATTTGGATTTGGCTTGACTTACTCCATTGTTGAAAAGAGCCAAGTCCATCACAGATGATCATCACATAATCTTGTCTCTGGGTACAATTGTAGTTCTTTTGCCTTTGCTCATTTCACTCAGCATCAGTTCACGTAAGTCTCTCCAGGCCTTTCTGAAATCATCCTGCTGATTGTTTCTTATAGAACAGTAATATTCCATAGCATTTATCTATCATAACTTATTCACCCATTTCCCAACTAAGGAACATCCATTCATTTTCTAGTTCCTTGCCACTGCAAAAAGGGCTGCTAACAAACATTTTTGCACATGTGGGTCCTTAGAAAAGCATATTCTTAAAACTGAATATGAGTGTTTCTCCAATGAGCAGAAAAACTTTCCAGGGGTTCTTCTGCTTCCTTTGGATATGTGCATTCTCTAGAGATTGAACATGATCTTTATTCCTTTACTTTCCCTAAGGCTTTGTTCCAGGGCTTTGAATATATTTCTCAAGTTGCTTTAGTAATGCAAGACTTCCTTCCTTGATTTTTTTTAGTTTTAATAGTTTAAAAAAAAAAAAGACTTGCCAGGTGCAGTCCTCCTGACTGGAATGGCAAATATAAAAATAAAGTGGTAAATGCAGTTATAAATTTCTATACAAAAGTACCATATTATCCTATTTGGATTTAGTATCTTTATTTCTTTAGATTCTGTTCTTTGCTGTGATAAACAAAGGTAATTTTAAAGCCCTTAAAGGTTTTTTTTGGTGGGGAAAATGTATATTCAAGACATTTATTTTTTAAATGACTCAGAATATTATTTAGTCATAAACCAACAGGTGGCAGTGTGATGCAATTAAAGGATTTCAAACAACTGTAAAGTTCCTAAAGCCATTTTTATTTAAAAGGACACAACTCAAAAGTTTACTGCAAATTTAGTAGGAAGAACTACATTATGAACTTTTTTTTTTAATAACTTTTTATTGATAGAACGCATGCCAGGGTAATTTTTTACAGCATTATCCCTTGCATTCACTTCTGTTCCAATTTTTCCCCTCCCTCCCTCTACCCCTTCCCCCAGATGGCAATCAGTCCTTTACATGTTGAATGGGTTGCAGTATATCCTAGATACAATATATGTGTGCAGAACCGCACAGTTCTCTTGTTGCACAGGGAGAATTGAATTCAGAAGGTATAAATAACCCGGGAAGAAAAACAAAAATGCAAGCAGTTTATATTCATTTCCCAGTGTTCTTTCTTTGGGTGTAGCTGTTTCTGTCCATCTTTGATCAATTAAGGCTCTTTTTATCGAAGAGATCCACTTCCATCAGAATACATCCTCAAACAGTATCGTTGTTGAGGTATATAATGATCTCCTGGTTCTGCTCATTTCACTCAGCATCAGTTCATGTAAGTCTCGCCAGTCCTCTCTGTATTCATCCTGCTGGTCATTCCTTACAGAACAATAATATTCCATAACATTCATATACCACAATTTACTCAACCATTCTCCAATTGATGGACATCCTTTCATTTTCCAGCTTCTAGTCACTACAAACAGGGCTGCCACAAATATTTTGGCACATACAGGTCCCTTTCCTTTCTTTAGTATCTCTTTGGGGTATAAGCCCAATAGAAACACTGCTGGATCAAAGGATATGCACAGTTTGATAACTTTTTGAGCATAGTTCCAAATTGCTCTACAGAATAGTTGGATGTGTTCACAATTCCACCAACAATGTATCTACATTATGAACTTCTAAAAAAGTATCATTTTTATGGCCTCTCCTTTCCTGATGCATATATGTTTGATCCCAAATCACATGCTATAAAGAAATAGTTTTCTTAAAAGCTCTCACACTCTAGTTTAGGAATTCAGAGAACATATTTTTGCTCATCAGGAAGTTGGTAGAGGTTGGGATAGTGGCATCTAAAAGCTGAAGATTCTTTTTAATAAATATTAAAATATGTTCTGTGTCCAATGGAGGAAGGAGATATAGAAAGGAACAAAACAGGCCCAGCCTCTTGGAACTTACCATTTAGTTGGGGGCAGAAAGGATATTCAATTTGGGATTAGAAGGACTTTGAGTCTGGTATTGCTGCTGTTGGGCAGGTGATTTCACTTTTCTCTATAAAATAAAGATTAATATAATCAGGACTGTTGTAAAAATCAAAAAAATCAAATGAAATAATGCTTTATAAAACCCTAAATTGTTATATGTTTTAAAGATAAGAAATTATATATTGGAGATGAAAGGTTTTAGTATTTCTTTACTCTGAATAGATGGAAATAGGTAATCCTGGTATAGCTAATAGATATGAAAAGAACAGATCTTGACTAGAACAGGTATTCTTAGCCTGGGAAGAACAGAAGGAAGGAAACATTTATTAAATACCTACTATGTACTGGACACTGGGCTAAAAGGTTACAAATAGTATCTCATTTGACCCTCACAAGAATTCTGGGAGATAGGTGTTATCATCCCCACTTTACAGTGGCAGAAACTAAGAGATTTAATGACTTGTTCAGGATCACATGGTTAATAAGACTCTGAGGCCGAATTTGAATTTGGTTTTCCATTCCCAGTGCTGTATGCATTGTACCACCTGGTTATCTATCAACTCCAGGCCTTGGGGCTGCAAATTTATTTTTTTAGTATTTTAGTAACTTTATTTCAATATAGTTTCTTTTGTAATCATATAAATCACAAATCATCTAATCATTAAAAACATTAGTCTGAGGAGTCCATAGGTTTTACCAGACTGCCAAATGAGAGTCTGTGCCACACAAAAAAGCATTGGGCTTTGGGCTAGAATAATAGGTTTACTAAGGAACAATATAAAATTTTATATGAATTCAAAAATATATATTTCCCAGAGTTGAGGTAATATGTTTAGATAACAGTTTCTCTGGAAAGCAACTTGGTTGAGTATCAATATGAATCAAAAATGTGATGTTGCCTCCCAAACCCCTTCTATACTGTTAGGTCATATTAAATGCTGCCTAGTATTTGGGACTAGGGAGATGATAATCCAGTCATATGCTTCCCTGATTTTGACCACATTTGGGGTAATATATTCAGTTCTTAGAGCCACCTTTTAGGAAGAACATTGATAAGCTTAAGAGCATCCAGAAGAGCATGACCCAGAAGATGAAACACTTTTCTTCCTTTTTAAAAAATAATAGCTTTTTATTTTTCAAAACACATGCAAAGATAGTTTTCAATATTCTCTTTTGTAAAACCTTGTGTTCCATATTTTTCTTCCTCCTTCCTTTCCCCCTCCCCTAGATAGCAAATAATTCAATATAGGTTAAACATGAAGCATCTTCATGCCATATATGGATTGGTTAAGGAACTGGGAATGTTTATCTGTGACAAGAGAGGATTTGGGGGCAAGATCATCCATTAAGCATTTACTAAGTGCCTACTGTATGTCAGGCACTGAGCTAGGAGCTGGAGATCCAAAACCAGAAATGATACAATCCCTGTCCTCAAAGAGCTTACATTTATTATAAATGTACCAAACAAATGCAGGGTATATTTGGTGGGAGCAGGGGGAGATAGCAGCAGCTAGCTCCTCATTTTTGAGAGGGCATTTGAATCAGCCTTTAAAAGAAAATAGGATTTCTGAGTTGCAGAGGTTAGGAGACAGGACATTCCCGGCATTTTATCCTGTCTGTGTGTAGGCACAGTGACAGGAGATTGTATAAGGAATAGCAAAATGGCCAGTTTGATTTGCCTTTAGAGTGTGTGAAACAGAATGAACAGTTTATAAGAAAGCTGGAAGTAGTTTGGACCCCCTTTTAGAAGGGCTTTAGAAGAGTAAATAGAAGAGTTTGTGTTTGATCTAATGGGAAACCACTAGAGCTTATTGAAGCAAGGGGACATAGTCAGATGTCTTTCACATAAGGAATATGTGGAGTGCAGGGGAAGCAGTCTTCACATATAGGAAGGGCTGCCATTTGGGAAAAGGCTTGTTCTCTTTGGACCTTGGGGGCAGAACTGGGGGCAAGGGATCTGAGAAAAACTTATTGCCAGTTAGAATTCTCCTACAAACAATGGACGTGTGTCTCAGAAGGCAGGAGTGGGGTCATTCAAAGGCTGGCCGAGCAGTGGAGAAGGGTTGTTGTAGAGAGGATTATGAATTAGACTTAATGACCTTTGAGGGCTTTTGTATCTGAAATTTGGGGGAATTGAGAGAATAGCATTGGGTCAATTTTGTGTGTACCTAAAAGTGAGCATGATGATGTGTAATTAATTGGTTCCCAGTAATGATGATAATCATACTGATATATTTCAAATGTGTTTTCTATATTCCTCCTCCTAGGGTTCTCAAAACACCCTAAATTCCCTGTGGTATGCTGAGGTTGGTTGCTTCTGAGTTTTTGAAAAATCTAATGCCTAGATTATTTGTGCAAGCTCCGACTGAAAATAAAATAGACTCAAAAATTACTATATTCTTAGTTGCTACATAATCTCCCTGCCTGCTGACTGAATGACTAGCACTGTGCTTTAGCTTGACTTCTGATTTCTGCTTCAGAATGCATATGGTCATGTGAATGTGCCTAAGATTTTTTTCTTCCTTCATATTGTGGCCTAATTTGTGCTGTGGATGTTCAAGATTGTCTGTCTTGTGCTTTTTGATATTTGCAACAAAATCTTAGATTTCTATGGAGATGCATGACATCTGGATTCTTCCAATGTAGGTTAAAGAACTTCGAGAGAAAGCTGAGTTTTACAGGAAACGGGTACTTGGAACACATTTTTCCCGGGATCATCTGAACCAGATTCTCTCTGATAACAATTGCCTATGGGATGTCTCTTCTGTGTCCAGTTCAGAAGGAACTATTAGTAACAACATTCGAGCCCTAGATCTTGCTGGGTGAGAGTCCCTTCTCCTTTTAGAATAGTGAAATAAATCTTAAAAAATAATGGAATAATGTTATCAGAAAATGACACCTATCACTCAGACTTCTGAAATATTAGTCACTTACTAGAATAAAGTTTTGTCTAATTTTTTTAGTGCACAGAATAAAACTATGTGGAAGGAATTTAATGCATTCCTTTTGGAATTTTTTACAGTTTGAGGAGTGAATATTAAGGTACTGTTTCTAGAATATATGCTAAAGAGCACATTGAAAAGTGAAAATCACTCTACGATCTTATTGATTTCAAAGTGAATACTAATAAATATGTAATGAGGAAAAAGTACCCTAGAAGTAGGAGCAAATAAAGTTGTCTTTGTCTTGTTTATGATAAAGTTAATATATCTGGTATAGGTGATGAAATGTCCTTCTCATGTACTGGATAAGTGCAGAGTCTCTTTGCTTTATATGATTGCTGATTTAATGATGTTTTTAAGGATGGAGGTTTCCTTATTTTCAAACAGAGTTGCACTTTTAAAATGAGCACTTGGTATGTGAAAACTGAGGAACAGTGCAGGTGGCCATCTAGGATACTTGATTAGTTAGTGCCTGTATGCAGCCAGCTGTCAGGTATGGGTTTTGTGGGCATAGCTTCATGAATGGATTTTCTTGCAATTGCAACATAGAAGTATTTGCTTTATATCTGAATTTTGTGTAAACTCCAAATGAGTACTATCATTTACTTTTTTTTTTTTTTTTTTTGGCTGAGGCAGTTGTGGTTAAGTGACTTGCCCAGGGTCACACAGCTAGGAAGTGTTAAGTGTCTGAGGGCAGATTTGAACTCAGGTCCTTCTGACTTCAAGGCTGGTGCTCTATCCACTGCGCCACCTAGTTGCCTCTCATTTACCTATTTGTGAACCTATTTGTATGTGTTATTCCTCTTGTAATATCTATTGCTGTGACATAGGCATTGTACATGCACACACATATACATATGTATATATATATATATGTGTGTGTGTGTGTGTGTGTGTGTGTGTGTGTGTGTGTGTGTTATTTATAGATATAGCTCTGCCTAAATCCTATATATTTATGGATAATGGAGGAAAATTAGCTGAAATAAAATTACTTGAAACTGGAGAAGCTATGATGTTAGTTTATAATTAAATTTATTTTGGTCATACAGAATTCCTACCGGTCATAAGACATTACGGAGCCATGATTCCAAAAAAAAGGCAGAAGAAAGTCCACCTTTGGCAGCACAGTGCCAGAAAGATGCCACAGAAAAACTGGGAGTGTCAGATGTTCCCACACTCCCTGTTAGAAGAAAACTGGCTTGGGATGAAGGTAGCACTGATGATCAGATACATAATCATGAAAGAAGAGTGGAAGAAGAAAAAAATGAGGGTGACAAGCAGGATGGTGTAGAGGAGGCCAAGGAATTAGAAGAAAATGATGCTGATGCTAAGAGAGACAGGAGCCAAGAAGGGTGAGGGCTTTTTTAAAAAATTTGCCTAGGAAATCCCTTTTTCTCTATATTGGACTTTATAGTTAGGTCCTTAGTTTAATGATTAATCTACAAAAGAGAAAAGATTTATTTGATATTGTATTTTGTCAATAATCAAGTAAATTGACTGTTAAGTTTTAAAATTTGTAGACAAAATTCAGCATATTTTGTATAAATATCATAAAATAGATCCTTTCATGCTGCTGCTAAGGTTAAGGAATTGCACAGTTATTTCCTGTGGAACATAGAAGTGCCCTGAGGCTCAGTGGTGCTGTCCCACAGTCAGAGCTCCTGGTCTTCTGTGAGTGGGGGGCTTTGGTCCTCTTGGCCAAGGGGCAGCTGCTCGGAGTGAGGATCAGCCTGCGTCTGGCAAGGAGAATCCCTTATCTGTAGTTTATAGCGGCGGGTCTCCTTGGTGGGAATAGTCTAGATTAGATTACATTTGGTAATGGAAACATCCCTCCTGTAAGTTTAGAGTTCACTGTTGCCCATCAGTGACCCAGTTGTCTTTGCTTCTGTTTTGCAGAGAGACTGCTTCCCTACGGAGTGCATTGGCTGATAGGTCAGAAGCTTCTTCTGTGTCCTCAGGAAAGGGGGGTCGGCTTCCAACTCCAAAGCTGAAGGAACTTGGTGGAGCTCCAAGGACTCATCATGATCTAACTACTCCTGCTGTTGGTAATGAGGAGAGAAGAGCTAGCAGAATAATCTCTGCCTAATATTGTCCAGTTTACTTTAAATCTGTTGCCTTCTGCATTCTTCCAGGGGGTGCTGTTTTAGTGTCTCCAACTAAAGTGAAGTCTTCATTCCTAGAGCACAGGAAAAAAAAGCCTTCTCCAGATTTCTTAGGAGAAATTTCAAAACATGATTCTAATCGGGTAAGATTAAGTCAATGTTGGTGAATATATTTAATGAGGCGAAGGTGGGAGAGCAAGGAAGCCAACTCTCTTCTTTATCTAAACAGATATTTTAGCACCATGCAGTAAATGCCTAATAAATAACTAGTTCTATAAGAAGTTCTCTTTCGTAATGACTGGTGACTTGCTGTTAGTGAAAGATGCACTTTAAATGCTTTTTTCTAGTAGTGATGATAAATTTGCTGACTGCAATCCTTCACCTGCTGCCATTTGTGAATGAGAAAGCAAATATTAATGAGATGACTTGTTGGGGCTTTCTATGGTTTAATTTAGAAATTGAAACTGTTACTTTAGCCTTATTAGCTCTGAAATTTAATCAAGTGAGTTGACTATACATAGATGAAACAAGTACAGTCTTAGAATAAATAAGGGTGACTTATTGGTAATTTACTTTTTATTCTTAAATTTATTTCATTTTGTGCAAAAAAGAATGCCAGAGCAATTTCTTTACAAGCAGATGAGCATCAGATGCTGATTGGTTTTAACTAAAACTTCAAAAAACAGATTTTGTGATTTCAGACTTAAACAATTTAAATACCATTTATGTTATCATTTCAAAAGAGAAAGATCTTTAAAAAAATTTATATATAGTAAATGTAGATCCAATTTTAGTTACAAGTAAAATTCATATTTGGACTTTGAATGTCAACTATGGCCTGGAGGGTGTGGTTTAGCATACTTAGCCAAATTGATGGCTGCTTTGATTAGAACCAAACTGACTCTAATTTTTTGTTTGTGATGCCTAATTTTAAAAACTATATATTATCGTTAATTAGGGTACATAATAGAATTGTAGAGTTATAAGACTGTTGAGTTAATGTTTTGTTCTTGGTGTCTTTGTCAGGATCTTGAAGTATTGAATAGTAACAAAGTAGAATAGTGCTGTTATGCTTTGTGGTACAACTTTGTAGTTTCTGTGTTTATTTTTATTGTGGTTAAATTAGAAATTCTTGAATAATGTGAAATAAATGTTATACTAGCATTCAAGCTAAATTTAAATAGACATAATATAAGAGGTGAAATGCAATTTTGAATTTGGAAACATTTAGATGTTAGAGATTGCCAGATAATTTTTAGTTACTCATTGAGTAAAATCTCCAAGTAAAAATGACCCTGTTCAGATGTGAGTTCAAGAATTCTTGACCTTTTTGTTTCTCGAACCCATTAGGTAGTCTGTTAAATGGATTCTTATTTCAGAATAATGTTTTTAACACAGTAAAATAAAATCTGATTACAAGGAAACTAATTATATTGGAATGTGGATATCAAAATATGATATTTTGTGATATTAAATAATATTTTTAATCATAAAATATTCTTTAAATTTTATTGAAACTAAATATTGTAACATGTCATTAAGCATTATTAAAGACTAATTTTTTTAAGTTTTTAATTTTTTCTTTTAGGTTCATAGACCCTAGGTTAGGAATATCTATGTTTATTTTGTTTTAGATGTTAGTTTGGAGGAACTTTGTTGATAAGGTAATTTGTATCCAATATAGGTGAGCTTTTTCTATTGTCTGGCAGCAATCTCTGTTTAAGAAAGGGGGTTACTCTGTGTAGATTTAATTCCCATGTAGATATTAATCTCATGTAGTTGATCTTCAAAAGAGAAAAAAGTTAACAGCAAAAAAAATAGAAATTTTTTTCTACCAGTCAGACCTTGCCTTATAAATGATAACCACTTCAAAGATTTGTATTTTTAACATTGAGATCCTTTTCTATTTTCTCTTATATGTAAAGTAAAATTAAGACCTAGAAGCGTGAAAATGAGATAAATCAAAGTTTTTCATATGATTAGTTTAGAAGCACTTGTAGAAATGATTTGATTCATCATTACTAAGGAAGATAAAACCAATAGTTATAGAGATATAAGAAAGGTTAATGATTCTTTGCTACCAGCTGACAGCTAGGAAGCAGTGAATTAGTCTAGGCATTTTAATACTGGAGTGAATAGATCAGAGAAAGCGCTAAGTATGTTGGTTTGAAAATTCAAGAAAAAAGAACTTGGGAACCTCAACAGTTAAGAATGAGAAAAGTATCAGCTTTATTTTTTTTAAATAAGTCATACTTTATAGAAATTATCTACTTTGATATTTGCTGTTTTAATGCTACATAGTTTTATTTGAAGAAGAGAAATTAGTGGACTTTAATCTGGATCTCATATAAAGTTGAACCATAGTCTTCTTTCTGATAGAGGTTCCTTCACCACCTAAAGTCAGCATACTATTAATGTAGGAAAATAAAATGTAAGGGAGAGAAACACTTTAGCAAATATCACAGGAGATCACCGAGGCAGGATAAGAATATCAGTGATCAGCAGTTCAATAAGTATTTACCATATAAGTATTTATTTAAAGCATAAAAATATATATTTATAAGTGTTTATAGTCTGTTTTGTTCTTCCTCCTGTATTTCCTAATCAGAAAGCATTACTACTGCCATACTTTTCCCATTCTAATTAGCATTCACTTCTTCTCTTGTTTCAACATAAGCTTTTCATTATGTTTTTTAGAAAGAACTTGGGCCTAGACCCTTATTGACTCCTCCAGCAGCTGGTATGAAAACAATGGATCCCCTCCCTTTGAGGACCGAGATTGAAACTAGTATTTCCAAACCTGAGGGAGCTTATCCAGGCCCAAAGGCTTCTGAGCATTCCATAAAAGTCCCCATGCAGGGGACTCGGCCTCTCTGTGCTCCATTGCATTGGAATCCATCTTGTCGCATTCAGGGGGCACTCAGAAATGCAGAGTTTCAGCATAATGGTAACCTTTTATTTAACTTTTTTCTTTAAAAGTTATGTCATACTTTTATATCACATTGAGATATGCAAACTTACATATATGCATATATATATGTGTGTATAAGTATATATATATATATATATATATACTTATACACACATATAAGTATATATATATATATATACATATGTATATATACTTATACACACATATATAGGTATTACATGTTATGTTAATTAGTTTATGAAGATATTGTCAATAACATTGAACATTTTATGAAAATGATGTGGTTTATTCGTGTTACATATTGTTGTTAATTTCTGTATCCAATAATTGATATTTAAATGTAAACTACAATTCAGACAGTTCAAATAGATAATAATAGCAACTGAAAATCCTCCCCATCCCCCAATACAGCAAATGAATAATGGGTATTGTCTAGTTCTGTGCATGTCCATCTTAGCATTTGTCATCTTAGCACTGTTGTTGAATTTTAAAGTCAACTATTTGGAACCAGATCAAATCCATTTTGTTTTTTTCCCCTCCATAGGAAACTTTGTGAATCCAAGAACAAGCCATTACAATTTACCTCACCAAGAAGTCAATTATGATGAAGGTAATGTGCTAAAAATTGAGTGAGACTTGATAAAATGTAAGGTTTCTAAAAATAACAATTTCATGCATCCATTCCACAGATAAATGTTTGGGTCTAGAATAATATTTTATATATTTTTAATTGCCTGTGTTTACTTGTGTATTTTTTTTTCTCAGAAATTCCTTTCCCCCAGTTGAAGAGTAAATATATTTTTTTCATTGCATAATTTTCACCTTAGTAGCTTGTTATTTCTTAGAAATAGTAGGAAGAGCTCTGAAAGCTTGATGTGAATGTTTGAAGGTATAAATGACTATTAACAAAATGTACTCGAATTTCCCAATTATTAATTTAATTACTAACATGTCTGTATTTATATCCATACGTTTAAGGAGCTTGACATTTTTTCCCCTTGCATTGGGCCTCTCTGAGGCTTCTTTTTGAAGATTTAGCAAATGCTTGTTGAGTCATTAGACACTTAAAAATGCAAATATTTGGAAACTTAATGTACATTTTTTAAAGGTAAACTTTTTTTTTTTTTGCCACTAAGCAAATTTTCCTGAATAGATTACTCTGAGAAAGAAAATTGAACACTTAATTGAATTTATTGTCATTGTTCAGTTGTGACCCCGTTTGAGGTTTTCTTGGCAAAGGTACTAGGATGATTCGCCATTTCCTTCTCTAGTTCACTTTATAGATGAGGAAACGGAGGCAAATAGGGTGAAGTGAGTTACCCAAGATCCTGCAGCTAGTAAGTGTCTGAGGTCCAACTTGGACTCATGAAGAGGAGTCTTCTTGACTCCAGGTCTGGCACTCTATCCACTGAGCTGCCCTTCTTAATTTGTCGGAGTCCAGCTCCAGTGAATACCGAGTATGTGAATGAATATCTGAGGCTAGGTGGAAGATGTACTTTACAATCTCTATTTGTTAATCTGAGTGCCAGGGTTTATATACTCTTTAAACTAGTATTACATTAACACCAGCTACCTCCAAGTGATGCTCTGTATTTTCATGGGGTTAATGCACAGACCATACTTTGACATTTCAATTTATCTTATCTAGCAATAACAAGATATCTATCATAATAGGATCATCAGTAACAGAAATTATCAATGGCAAGGTATTTGTCAAATTGGAGTTTTAAATAGCATAGTTGTGATGCCTTTTCCTGTCACTGCATTCTTCATCAAGATTATCCTAAATTTATCTAGAGTATGTCTTTCCTTGATTGTGAAGGAGATAATGAGCCAATATTTCCAATTGTTTAGCCTTACAGAGAGCAGGTCTCAAGTAAATACTGGACTCTTCCTGCTCATGGACTTAATTCAATACTGGCCCTTTACATTAATTGAATTACAAGCTCCTAAAATTGGAAGCAGTTTCTTTTTTTCTAATTTGTCTTAAAGTTTTAAAGATGTGCCATAATACTCTTAGTTGGGAACATATTCACATATATTCTGCTTTTAAGAGGAAAGAAACCCAGAATATTGAATAGTGTTAATGGATTAGGAGCAAGTATGTTGGGGTCTAGTCTCACTTTCCTGTTTGCCAGGCTGGTGACCTTGTTCTGTGTCACTTCACATTTCTGGGACTTGGTTGTCTCTTTGTTAAAATGAAGGATTTGGTTTATTATGTCATCTTGGAGCTTCTTGTTCTAGCTTTCCTATTCTGCTGCTATTACATCATAAGACTTGGTGGTATTTATGGCTATGTTAGTTTCCTTTTACTGAGTTGTTATGAATTTTAGTTACTCTGACTTATAATTGTGGATTTTTTTCCATTGTAGATGATGACAGATTGTCCCAGATCTCTGCTCGGTCTGCAGCCTCTAGTCTGATGGCTTCCCAAACTTTGGCACGTGCTAAGAAAAGGAAAGAGAGTTTTTGGGGAAAAAAATAGTGCTCTTTATGGTTAACTCTTTCTATTTTGGTGACTATTGCTGTGATTATTATTTTTTTCATTCCACATGGAGTTGAGGTTTTTGGAATTCTTGTATTTTTTTGGGGAAAGGACGGAAGGTTGGCTTTGTCTAGGGATATGAGTAACTATTCTAATCATCATTTTAGTTCAGTCCTTTTAATTTTTTTTCTTTATGTTGTAGATAGATTAAATTTTATTTTTAAATTAATTGCCATTTTAGATTATTCTAAAAGGGTACCAATGTGTTTACCTAGTTCTTCACATGTTCTGAACATAACTATTTGTCATCAAGCATAATTGGTAGAACTGAGAATTATATCCATTTTACCAAAAGTATTCTGAAAAGTTAAACTGTGTAAAAATCAAGAACTAAGTTTGAAATGTGTGGTTTTGTAGGATTGGTTATGTATATTTGTTAACTAAAGATGTCATTAATTGAATTTTTACCCACAATACTCACTTCTAGTGTTTTAAAAATTTTTTTAAACATTTTCTTCAGAATATAGTCACTCTATTAGAATGATTGAAATAATTGTATTTAGTTGAAAATATTAACTGTATATATGTTTTTTTACCTTATATAAGAAAGTTTGCTTAAGAATATGTATATTTTTGGTCTCTGTTTTCTATTTGTATAAGAACTTTGTCTTGCATTTTAATAATGTTTGAAAGTGGAAAAGTTATTTGTACAATGAAGCATTGAAACTTTGTAGACATTTTCAAATAAAAAATGATCAAGTGTGTTTGGTTTTTCCAGGAAGTTATTTCATGGAACAGTGGCAATCTTTTTACGGGGTTTTTTCCTCCAAGAGCAGGGTGACCAAAATGTTCTATACTATCTTTAAAGCTTTTGTTACAACACAATAGAAGATGAATCCACCGCTTTTCTTTTTTATGGTGGGAGTTTGGGGGGATGGTAAGAATGTTAAGGAAGACATTAGATAGAGAACCAGTATTTTTAATCTCTTTTCTTTATTCACAGGGCACACGTGAGTCAAAAAACCTGTATTAAGCATTAATTATCTACTAGACACAGTACTAAGTACTGAGGATACAAAAAAAGTAAAAAACATTTATTTTTAAGTAGGGCTCCACATTCTAATGACAGAAACAATATGAAAACAATTAGCTACAAATGTCAATGGGAGCTAATCTCTGAGGAAAGACTCTGTCAGGGAGGGAGGACCATGACAGTATTTTCTAGAGAAGGGGTCTAAACTGAGTCTTGAAAGAGGGTAAGGAATCCAGAAAGTGGGTTGTGGAGTCAAGGGTGCTGGGCCTGGGGACAGGCTCGCCCTCAGGAGAGAAGGCAAATGCTCCCAACCTGAAGGGAAGGAAGGAGTCCAACAGGATTTTATATTTGATCTCCAGATAATAGGGAGCCTCTGAAAAAGAGGTGTGACCCGTTCAGATACATGTTTTAGGAGTGGAGGAAGATGGGAGTTTGGACAGCTGAGGCTGGGAGAATCTCCAGTGGGATTTTGTAAGTTCAGGCAATGCAATTTAAATAAACCTTAATTAAGCCAACCAGTTTGGTGGTGCAGTAGATAGAATTTAGGGCAGGGGTCCTCAAACTTTTAAAATAGGGGGCCAGTTCCCTGTCCCTTAGACTGTTGGAGGGTCGGACTATAGTAAAAACAAAAACTTTGTGGGCCTTTAAATAAAGAAACTTCATAGCCCTGGGTGAGGGGGATAATCGTCCTCAGCTGCTGCATCTGGCCCAAGGGCCATAGTTTGAGGACCTCTGGTTTAAGGTCTGAAGTTAGGAAGACTTGAGTTCAAATGCAGCCTCAGACACTAGTTGTATGACTCCAGGTATGATACCCTAGACAGTAAAAGGAAAGTTCAGAACACAGGAGTGTTGGAAGATAAGATGGAAGGGGAAGAGAATCTATCCTTATGATATTCCTGTTACCCATCCTTATGGCAATTTGTATTTTTTGTTTTCTGGTGAAACTCTAGATATTCCTAGTTGATAATTTTCAAATCTATATAAAAACCAGTCCTAGTATTGATGGTGCAACATGAACTTTAAGCCTTTTTCATAAAACATTAGCAGCTGTTAAGGAATAGAGGAATCATCGATGTCTTAGCATTGCTCTTGGATAATTGGTTCAAAAATGACAATTTCCTCCCCAAATATCATTAGCCTGGGTTGAAGTTCCTACCTTCTACTTAAATCTCAAATTCTTATTAAATAGAATTATTTTTTCCCATCCAAACTATATTTGACATTGAAAATATAGATTAAAAAGGAGCTATTGTTTGGATGAAATTTAAGATTTAAAGCCCAAGAACCAACTCTGTATATTCTACGCTAGTGACTAGAGATATCTTAGGTTTATCTGTAATGACCTACATTCATAGCTAATACAAAGCCATTTTTGGATGGAGGTGCTGAAATGATTTTTCTGTTTCCGGTGTGTGGTAAGCCAGCTTGCTTCTGACTAGTGCAGTGACTCAGCGACTCTACTGTGTGGAATTAATTACTTACACAATATGCAAAGTATGTTAAGGCAACCATGGTCCTATCATCAACATCAGAAAATTCAGAGGTAAAATACCCACAGTCATTAATCTGATGAGTGATAAAGGAAAGTTAAAGCAGATTTCCCTCTGAATATAAGCACACTACCAAAGACTATTTTGTTAAAGCACCAAGATTTTTGTTCATTCCAAGAAAGGAATCAGATTCCTTACACTAGAGTCTATGCAGTTAGATAGTACAATGGATAGAACACCAGGCTTGGAGTCAGGAAGGCCCAAGTTCAAATCTCACACACTTCCTTTGATCCTGGGCAAAACACTCAATCTCTTCCTGCCTCAGTTTCCTCATCTGTAAAATAGGAAAAACAGTAGCACCTCATTCCTGTGTTGAGGAATCAAAGGAGAATAAAAATTGTAAAGAGCTTAGCACAATGTTTGACATACAGTAAGTGCTATATAGATTTAGCTTCTATTATTTTAATGTCTGTGGGGCCCAGGGAGATGATCTTGATTTCTCAAAGGCCATTCCAAATTGACCCAAGGTCTGGCGGGTCTCATCAGCCCAAAAAAGACTTTTCTAAGCTCAAGTTTGCCTACTAGGTCACTATCGTCCCAGCCCTAGCCTAGCTAAATCCAGAGGTACCCATTCCTTAAATCTAATCTTAAAGATTAGAGGGAGTTTCCACACTGTTAAAGATATTGAAAAAATAGTAAATAAAACTTGGAGTTGGAATATAATATGATTTAAAAAATTAGGATAATATAAATGTAGAGGCTAAGAGAAGTTGTGTAAGTTGGAATGAATGAGAGCTATAAGATACCATCAAGGAGGGATGAGCTCACAATGAGCAATTTAGTTTATTATATAATATCTCAATTGAAACATTAAATCTGATCAAAAGAGCTGAGTTTCTGGAGAAGGCACATGAAAATTCACCACCTTCCCTTTCTCTCCTCCCTCCCCATATCCTCTGTGACTTATCATTTTTCAAGAAGAAGATATATTGTGTAAGATAAATTTGCATATTGTGTAAGATAGAAATGCTTAAAACTATACAATTTTAGGTATGATTTGGAATTAAATCCTAGAATTTGAATCCTAGATCTGCTACTTCCTATTAGTGTTCCTTTAGATACCAGAATCTCTTAAGACCTCAGTTTTCCCTTCTGCTAAAAAGGTAGGAAGAAAGGGCTTGGATTACATGATCCACTAATGGTATGGGCTCTACCATTCAAAGCAGTCTGTTCCATTTACGCATTTCTTCATTTATTAGCTCTTCCTTAGTGTTGAAGTCCATCTCCAGTACTGAAATAAGGGTGTGTAGTCAGGGGCCAGGCAGAGAGAAGTTTGACATGAACTCTTCAAACTTTATTGATCAGAGAGACATATATATATACTTCCAATACTTATAGGCTTGATACAAAATACACTCTTTGATATTCCTGTATCCTTTCTAGCAAGCACAGTCTATTAAGATGCCAATGATTAAGCCCAGATCTTGGCTACTTTGAGAGATGCAATAGTTGAGCTACATATCAGAGTAAAATTATCATACCAATGCCTTCAAGTACCTTTCTCCCAAATGCCTTTAGTCTCCAATATAGACTGCTTTTCCTGTCCTAAGTTCAAAGGTATGACTTTGATCCATTATATAGCTAAATTTGCATTTTGCTTCAGTTGCCAGGTTTCTTTTCAATATAATAATAAGTATGTCTCTGCTATTGTATATAGAAAAGGGAAGTTGGTGAGCCAAATGGATTCTTACCTCCTGGCCCTTTACACCTTAGGTTGAACCCAAATCTTTATGTCTGTAGTTGCCATATGTAAATCCCTAGTTTTGTTTTTTAAAATTACAAATAATAATATTGTCTATAATAGATTACACACACTTTATCATATACACACAGTATATATACATGCATTATATGTACACGCATAAATATTATGTACACATATTATCAATACACATGTAATACAAACTTATACACATTAGCTATATGCTCACATAGACATTATATACATACATGTACATGATATACATGTATATGTATATTGTATATACACATATTTAGCATACACATATATTATACATATACATATCTATATGTTTTCCATGAGACAGATCTTAGAATATTTTAAGACCCCAATGAGTCCTGAATTTCTTTAACATTTTCTCTTTTTTCAAGTTATTGAGACATTCTCAACCTGGACCCAGAACTTCTAGACATATTTCAGTTTGTCAAACTACTATCTATATATTTCTAGCTTCAAAAGCTGTTCTGTTTATGTCCTTCCCTAGGAAAAGGGGAAAAAGCCTCTTTACAAAGCCAGTTATAAAATCCATTAGAAGCCTATTCCATCTTCATTAAGAGTCCCATCCATCATGAAAGTGGAAGAAGTAAGTAAGGGAAGCTAAGCCATCCACCTTGGTCCAGTTCCTTATTTGTAAAATAAGGAGGTCAAGCTGTAGTTCCCTTTCAACTGAAATCAATAGTCTTGTGATTTTGTAATATACTAGGTAGTTACCAAGAAAAACCTTTGCATGCTGCCTTTACTTTTAATAAGTTTTGTTTCTTTTTTGGTGACCCAGATGTACATAAGTAAAAATGAGGAGAATGAGTAAGAAAGGAATAGCCTCTGAGTTAATTGGATGTTCCCAGGAAGCACTTAAGTGCCCTCTCCCTGAGAAGTGGCAGAAAGAGCAACTGAAAGGGCTAAGTAAGCTTCCTGCCAGAATATGTTGACATCAACAGCTCTGAACTGATGGGGAGCCATGTAAAGAAAAGGTTATCAATATCAGAAGCATAAATGGAAAAAACCTTGATATTTTCCTTAAGGCATAGTAAGGGCAAACAGGGTTAGAATTTTAATGCAAGAAAGTGACCATATTATAAGGAATAAAATATAAAATACCAAACAAAGGACTATGTGGAACTAGTCCAGGGCTCAATGAATCGGGAAGGAGGGTCACATGCTCAGATGTACTCTTTAGAAAAATTGCTTTGATAACTCAGAGGGAAATGGGCTGGAAGGCGAAGAGACCTGAGATCAGAAGGCGAATGTCCTAGCTAGAGGTGATTGAGATTTTAAAATAGGAAAATTAATAGAGAAAAGGGAATGCATCCCAGAGCTGGGAATGTTGAAGGAACAATATTTGGCAAGGGGCTGGATATTTAAGGTGAGAATAAGGAGTGGCAAAAGATACCTAGATTGTGGGGTCTGGATGACTTAAGGGTACAGCACACAGTGTCAGATTCAAATAGACAACAGGGGCTGTTAAACCATACCTAAAGATCCCAATGGGTGGCCACTGGCTAAATTCAAAAAACATATATCATGTTCAATATTTCTCAATTATATCTTCTACCCTTATAGCAATATTTGAGGCTGGATGTTAGAGAATTCTGTCCTACACAGCAATGGGAAGAGAGGAAAGTTTGGAGAGCTCTGTTTTTGGGGCAGATTGGAGGTGATAGAATTTTTAATTATGTAGTGCTATAAAATGCTGATTGTTTTTCAAAGAAACAAATCTATAAGCTATAATTTTAGTGTAGGGTATCTTTTTTTTTTTTTTTTCTTTTTAAATACAAGGCATCTTGGTTGCTCAGTGGATAGAGCTCTGGGCCTGTAGTTAGAAAGGCCTGAATTCAAATCCAACCCTGGACAAATTGCCCTAATCTGCTGGAGGAGGAAATGGCAAACCACTCCAGAGTCTTTGCCCAAAAAACCCTCTAGACAGCATGAATTGGACATGACTGAATGACAACAACAATTTTAATATATTGCGGAATGTGGTTTTTCACATATTCTAATACAGATAACTGTAATATTCAATAAACTAGGACACCTCAGTCTTGAGACAATATGGATAAGTGACACTTTATGTTAAAAAGAGAAAAGGAAATGCTGGTTTCTTTCTTGTGATAATAAGAATTTCATGAATTTAAGCTAATGCTGGGGAGGTCTAGCTTGACCTAGTGATAAGCCAATTACAGAATATTTTTAAAAATTCAATTTTGTTAGTTTCTAGTACACACATGATCATATCTGTACATATATGTTTGTGTATGTATATACATGTATTTATATGTATACCCACATTTATACTCACACACACACACACAAACATACAGGGACCTCTTCCCTCCCTTCTTCTCCTTCCTCTGCCACCAAAGAGGAATAGCAAAACTAAGCTCATCCCAGCTTATTTTGTCACACCTATTGTGTTTTCTACCAACTCCTATTGTGCTCTCTGGAATTCCTGTTCCATAATGATTAAATTCCCTTTCCTGCTGGACTTCTTTATCTCCTAATCATTGAGACCAGTGTCTCCTCCTTACACTAACTACATCTCCAGCTATCCTTTCCAGCCCTATCTGGAACTTCTTTCACAGCTTCCTCTCCTCCTTGTCCCTAGGTCCTGGCCAGGAAATCAGAATACTCTTTATTCCCCTTTATTGTTTCCAGGCTTTCCATTTATCTCTATCATCCACTTTTTTCTTCCATATCACTTCTTTTCTTTCAAGTCCACTTCATCAAAATTTTCCTCTTAAAGGAAATTACTATGACTGTACTAAACTGAGTCCTAAGTCACTCTCCTCTGTCAAAGAATTTAGCATGTGGTTTACCAGTTTTCTCTCCCTCTCCCCATTCCTGACCTTATATATTATTGTGGTTGTTGTTGACAATAGTTCTTCATGATCCTGTGGACTATCACACTCCAGGCCATTAAACATGAGGGGCTCGTCTTCTGATGTCATATTTTTTTAGCATTTTAATGCTGTTCATGTTTTTTTTTTTTTTTTTTTTTTTTTTTGGCAAAGACACTAAGTGGTTTGCCATTTCCTTCTCCAGTAGACCACCTTTGTCAGAGCTTTCCATTATAACCTGTCCTGGATTACTGCCTTGTTGTAGCAGAGAGGCTTGCCTAATTCAACAACAACAACAACACAATTTTGAACTATGCTATGTAGGGGTGCCCTTATACTAGGGAACTTTAAAATTTTTTAATGGTATTTTATTTTTCCAAATACATGTAAAGATAGTTTTCGACAATCACTTTTGCAAAACCTTGTGTTCCAAATTTTTCTCCCTCTCCTCTCCCCAAGACAGCAAGGATTCTGATATAGGTTAAACATGGACAATTTTTCTAAAGATATTTCCATATTCATTATGCTGAGCAAAAAAAAATCAGATCAAAAGGAAAAAAAATTAATAACAACAAAAAAGTGAAAATACTATGCTTTGATCCACAGTCAGTCTCCATAGTTCTCTCTCTGAATGCATATGACTCTTTCCATCACATTTATTAGGATTGCCTTAAATCACCTCATTTTGAAAAGAGCCAAGTCCATCACTGTTGATCATCACCTAGTCTTGTTGTTACTGTGTACAATCTTCTCCTGGTTCTGCTCACTTTACTCATCATCAATTAATGTAAGTCTTTCTAGGGAACTTTAGATATCATAGACATCAGTCAAATTCCTTACCCTCCCAATTCCCCAGCCTTCTTAAACCTTATGACTTATTTGTAAACCTTAATTCAGCCACACATAGAGATGGTCACACACTCTATTACCCACAAGTGTTCCATTTCCCTAATTAAAATTTCTGACTTTCCCTTACCTAACTACAACTTCTTTTTATTCAAACTCCCTACCTCATTCCTCTTACATTTAATCATCATCCTTATTGAGAAACACCATCTCTCTACCCCTAAATACTTTATCAGGACATTACCTTTGTGCTGAGTTCACTTTGACCTTTTTACAGTCTCAACCCAATTTAGCCATTTCAGCCCTACAGTTATTATTATTATTTTTTGTCTTTCTACATCTTACTCCAATCTTTTGAGTTTTTGTCTTTGCCAAACTTCTGTTCTGAATCACTCCTGCCATTTGCTTTCTCTACTCTAATTTAGGAGCTTCTGAATAGAACTGAAGGAAGTCTTCTCACCATACCAAATGGTCAGTTATTCGTTCATTTTAATTGTCTGACTTTTGGTGATCCCATTTGAGATTTTCTTGGTAAAAATGCTGGAGTGGTTTGCCATTTTCTTCTCTAGGTCATTTTCTAGATGAGTAAACTGAGGCAAATAGGTTGAAGTGATTTGCCCAGAGTCACATAATTAATAAGCAGAGATTTGAACACAGGAAAATGAGTCTTCCTAATTCCAAGCCTGGCACTACATGCTCTGTACTACATAGACCCTCCTTGCTACAAGGCAGTAATGGCATTTCTCTAATTGATTTCCCATCACGCCTCATAGTTGGTTATTCCAAACTTACTGTTCTTTCCTCAAGCCACCCCTCCCTTCTTTCCCATCCCATCCTCATCCCTACCTTCTTAACTGTTGAATTTATAGAGAAAATTGAGGACTTTTAATGAGAGCTCCCTTTTCTCTCCATCTCAAAATCTCTTGTAATTATTTCCTGCTCTCTCTTCTTTTCTCCTAATCTCTGACAAAGGGGAGCCAATGCCAACCAATCCACATGTTTTCTGTTATCTTCTTCAGCATATTCAACTCTTAATCAATTCCCTTCTCTTTTAAATCTTCAACCTCTTCCTATCAATAGTTTCCTTCCCTATTGACTTCAAACATGCTTTAGTTTTCCTTTGCCTTATTCTTGAAAAAACAAACAACAAAATTCTTCTTTAGACCCCATCTTTCTCTCAAGTTATTGTTTATATATCTCTATTCTTTCTCAGCCAATCTCCTACGGCAGAAAAAAAGATATTAAAAAAGTTGTCTATGCTTATTATCTCTATTTCCTCTCTTCTCTTTAACTCTTTGCAATCTGGTTTTTTTCTTCATCTTTGAACTGAAACTGGATCTCTCCAGTTCTCAACAATCTCTTAATGACCAAATCTAATGATCTTTTTTCCGATTTTAATCCTTCTTAACCTTCTGCACCAGTTGGTGATCACTTTCAATCTTAATCCTTCGGGATATTTTTGCATAATTTCTTATCACTCATTATTATTATTATTAATTTTTGCTAAGGCAATGGAGGGTTAAGTGATTTGCCCAGGGTCACACAGCCAGCAAGTGTTAAGTGTCTGAGGACAGATTTGAACTCAGGTCCTCTTTTATCCATTGCACCACCTATCTACCCCCTCCTTTCTGGGTTTTTAAGATACTATTCTTTCTTGGCTCTCCTCCTATCTGATTGCTCCTTTTCAATATTCTTTGCTGGTTTAGATTGCAGATCATCCCCCTTCTCTTCCTTTAATTAAAGGTACTCTTCTCTTTTGATAATCTCACCAAAAACCAAAGTTTTATTTGTCACTTTTATGTAGGATAAGGAGGGAGGGAAAGGATTGAGCATTTATACAGCATCTACTATGTGCTAGGCATTATATTAAATGCTTTCTCATTTGATCCTCCAAAGAACCTGTGCTTAAATGCTTTTTCATTTATTTCTTACAATAACCTTTCAAAGTAGGAGCAAATAGAGGTTAAGTGTCTAAGTGCAGAATCACCCAGCTAGTAAAGTGTAAAAATCTGAACTGAAGTCTGCCTAATTCCAGACTCAATGCACTATTCATTGATCTACTTAGCTTCAATTCAGAGGATTTCCAGAAATATATATCCAGCCCTGGGGTTTCCACTGTACTCCAGTCCTACATCATCTATTGATTATTGGATATTTCAAATTTTAATCTTAAAATATCTTAAGTGGAACATGTACAAAGCTAAAATCATTGTCTTCCTGCTTAACTCCCATACTTTCTGATTTCTGTTAAAGGGACCCATATTCTTTGGGTCTCCAAAGTTCACAATAACAATATCATCCCTTAATTCTCATTCTTTTACATATCCAATCAATTTCAAAATCTTACTATTTCTATCTTCACAATATCTCTCTCATCCAACACCTTCTCTTGCTTATTGATTCATACAAGAATTATCTAATAGACTTTTGTCTAGTACAGCTTAGGGGACCTGCTTTAATAAACAAATAAGAATGATCTATGATAAGCATTTCAATTTTCTTTTTAAAAAAATATTTTATTTTTCCAAATACATCAAAAGATAGTTTTCAACATTCACCTTTGAAAAATCTTATATTCTCTTTTTTTCCCCCTCTCTTCCCTCCATTCCCCTCTTCTAGATAGCAAGCAATCTGATATAGATTAAACATGTGCAATCCTTCTAAACATATTTTCATATTTATCATGCTACACAAGAAAAATCAGATCAAAAGGGGAAAAGATCACAAGAAAGAAAAAAATAATCATGCAAACAAACAACAATAGCAACAACAAAAGATGAAAATCCTGTGCTCTGATACATATTCAAGTCTCCATAATTCTTTCTGGATGCAAATGGCTTTTTCCATCACAATTATATTGGAATTGCCTTAAATCATCTCCTTGTTGAAAAAAGTCAAGTCCATCACAGTTGATCATCACATAATCTTGTTGTTACAATATACTGTGTTCTCTTGGTCCTGTTCTTCACTTAGCATCAGTTCACATAAGTCTTATCAGGCTTTTCTGAAATCCTCCTGCTCATTGTTTCTTATAGAATAATAATATTCCGTTACATTCATATACCATAACTTATTCAGGCATTCCCCAACTCAGGGGCATCCACTCAGTTACACATATTGGTCCTTTTCCCCCTTTTATGATTTCCTTTGGATACAGACCCACTAGTAGCACAGCTGGATCAAAGGCTGTGCAGTTTGATAGCCCTTTGAGCACAGTTCCAAATTATTCTCCAAACTGTTTGGATCAATTCACAACTCCGCCAATGATAGCACTTTAATTTTCATAAATAATGCTATGATTATTGTTTAAGAGCATTTTGTGTTTGATACATTCTGGCTGTGTGATCCTTGGCAAGTTATTTACTTGTTCAGTGCATTAAGAAACTCGCTAAAACTGTAAGTTGAAGAGAAGGTACTGACTTACATTTAAGAGAGAGTTTCCTCCTCTGGGAATTTTTTATACTAATGAAATCATAGATTCAGTCTTTTTGTTCACTCTTTAGGTATTTCCTAAAAATATTTTTCAGACTATTAATTATTTTTAGTATATATTATTGTTTAAAGATAAATTTCAAATTAGATTTGAAATTTTTTTATCTGTAATTTTAATAAAATCCAAATTAATGGGGTAAATTCGTGTACAGTTTTCTTTTTCTGATTTGACTCTTCCTTAGTTTAGATATCAAAACCGCTACTGAATTGAATCAGTGGATGTGTAGCCACACCCAGTAATTTAAAAAACTCATTTCTTGCTGAGAGGAAGAAATTCTTGCTCTTGATGTTGGGGAAAGAGACATTCCAGAGCTCCTAAAAGAGTTTTGTTCTGACTTTGTGGGTCAACATCCAGTATCTGTATCTCTGCCCTATTATCCATTCCCATCAAGCAGTTAAATAGTGCACATAGCTGAGAAGCCAGATTAGTTAAGATGGCTAGCTGAACTGTTCTTAGATAATACTATTACAAATGTGGAAGAAATAGTTTAAATACACACACACACACACACACACACACACACACACACACACACACACATATATATATATATATATATATTTGTGCTTTCTATTACTCTAAAATTATGCTCAATTTTTTTGGATCAATTTAGTGATTTCATTGGCAAAGGGAAAATGCTTTCTACCAAGCAAGATTAGCGTCTATTTTGTAACTTACAGTTTTAGACAATTGTTTAAGGGCACTGAGAGATTAAGTGACTTGCATATGGTCCAATAGCCAGTATACAGCCAAGCTAGGACTTGATCACTGCCTGATTCTAGGGTCAGCGTTTTATTTACCATACCATTGTGCCTCTTGCCAGCTCAGTTACCATACTCAATTAGATTTTGTTGTGTATTGTCTGTCTTTATGTCCTCTTCAACTGGGCTACTTGGTGGTTGCAGTAGACAGAGCACTGGGCTTATTTTTAGGAACAACCTGACCTCAGATACTTGCTAGATCTGAGACTCCAGCAAGTCACTTAATCACTGCCTGCCTTAGTTTCCTCCACTATAAAATGGGGGCAATAATAGCACCTACCTTCCAAAGTTGTTATGAGGCTCAGGTGAGATCATGTTTGTAAAGCACTTAGTATTGTACCCTATACGTAGAAGGTCCTTAATAAATGCTTATTCTCTCCTCTCCTTTCCTGTAATCCATACAAGTGTTTTTGGTTATTTTTCAGTTGTGTCAGACTCTTTGTAACCCCATTTAGGGCTTTCTTGGCAAAGGTACTGGAATAGTTTGCCATTTCCTTCTCCAGTTCATTTTACAATGAGGAAACTTGAATTGGTAATACGGTCTAACAAGAAGCTCAGCACTTCTAGGTTTATATGACTGAGTTCAATCTTGGGAGTATCTCTTAAAAATCTTTCTCTTCAATCTTTCTTTGTTTCTATTGGAGGTCTCCATGGGGACATCAGAATTGGACCCATTTTTACAAATTATGTTCAGTTCCTGGCTCAAATTTCCAGAAGAGAAGAATTCCTGGACTAAGTGGAGAACATTGAGTGTAGACCAAATAGGACTAGAGCTTAGTATGGTAGGGGACAGAGCCATAATGTGGATGAGTAAATTCAGACCTGACTATCTCCTAAATGAGTTTCCTCATGTGTAAAATGAAGTGACTGGACTTGATGGTCTTAATGGTCCTTAATCAGCTCTAAATCTTTGATCCTCTGTCTGCCTTGCCTCCTAAGAGAGGAGGAACTTCACATAGGTGAAAGGAGAGTTGTTTTGACTCTCTGTGAGCTCAGGTGCTAATTCTTTTGTTTCTCACTTTGGGTTGAGAAATAAAGTCTATTCTGTGTACAGTATATTGTTAGCTGAGGTCCCTTTTATCTCTTCTTCAGGTACCTGTGTAGAAGTTCATTTCTGATGTCTTCAGACTAAAGGTCTAGATCCAACAGGATTGAAAGAACATGTCTGTTTAAACCTTTTTGCTGGTGTTCTGGGTTATTTTAGCTAGATGTGATTCAGGTTGGCCCAGTGGATCTAGCTCAGAATTGGAATGAAGTGAGATGTTTGCTGATGATCCAACATTGAACAAAAAAGATGTTTGCTTGATAACAGCATGGAAAATACATATAGCAAAGGCAGGTTTGGCTATGGTGGACACAGCTCCTCTCATGTCTGTATGGAAACGTCTCTGGTCAGATGGGGTATTAAGCCACAAGGGTCGTTGATTCACATGGAAATGGGACAATTTTCAAGTTTGGGGGGCACCAACTTTTCCTGGGCTGATATAATGAGGAAGCCAAATCACTCCCCCTAGTTCCCTGAACTGAGTCTCAGTGATCCTTCTTTATCTTCTCTGTCTACATGAGAGGGACCCCAGCAGTTTCCTTACAAGGACTAGGGGTTACTAGTGACTGTTGCTTCTGCTTGGACAATGGGGTTAAATCATGTAGTATGGCACGGAATTCAAAATGAGAAATGATCTAAAAGGACATTTTTCAGGATTCCTGAGTGGACCAAAGATTGCTGGGACAGACCTTCTCTCTTGGGATGGTGTAATCCCGGAGAAAGGCAAGATAGAGATGAGAGAGTATTTAATAATTTATTTGAAAGGGAGAGATTTACTGGGACCAAATGGATCCATGGTTTGGTCCCAGGGCTGAATGAGACTATTGTTTCCAAGAATTCAGCAAACAATGTGAGTTCTCAATGACATATATACATATACCTCAGATACAGGGGGTAAACAGAAGCAGGGGAGAAATCGGGGTGCTGAGAGCAGGAATGGGACTATGGATCTGGT
The DNA here is from genome assembly GCF_016432865.1 of Antechinus flavipes. NCBI lineage: Eukaryota > Metazoa > Chordata > Mammalia > Dasyuromorphia > Dasyuridae > Antechinus > Antechinus flavipes. The sequence continues at coordinate 206,028,753 of NC_067402.1, forward strand.
TCTGACAGGGTGGGGGGAGGCATTCTGGTAAGTAGGCAAGGGCTGGGGTCATGATGTCTAATCAATTATCCTTATCAAATTCTGATGATTTAGAGGGAAGGGTTGTGACAGCCTGGGATATGGGGCAGAATAACTGAGGGAGGGCAATTCAAGGAGACTGGCTTAACAAACCAAGGCAGGATAATTTAGGGAAACTGAGTCAGGATAATTAGGGAAACTGAGTCAGGTTAATAAAAGAGAACTGTGGCACAACAATGGGGAGAGGCGTGGTCCTGGGATTTAGGACTGTTCCCACAGGACTGAAGAACACCCCTATTATCCTTCAGGCTTGTCATGGGCAACCACTCATGCCCTGTATTATAATGGTATTGATTATATTCTGTATGATAGGGTTGTAATCTACTTTCCCATTTATGATTTGTACCTCTTGCTGCAATAGGGAGAGGTCCCCTGCCCAGGAGAGCTTCCAGATTACAAACTCATCAAATCAAATCAAATATTCCATGATGGCTTGCTCAAGATTTACCTCAGGGTACTGTTAACACTTATATGTGAAAGGTACTTTAGGGCTTAATGTTTTCTTGATTGATTATGATGGAGATCTAAAAGATATGAGAGTAACCATGAAAGACTAAGAGAAAAGAATCTGCTGAATTATAATAGATCCTATCTCTGCTGAAAAAACAAAAGAAGAGCATCATCTATTTTATATCTATATTATGCCCTTTGGTAGTGCATGGATTATTTGAATTACTCTCATAAATTTGGGATCTTGTTCATATGAGTATTTCCTCCAAACACGTAGACAGCAAACCTTCCACAATTTGAAGTTTCAACAAGAGTGACCAACGTTTTGGAGACAGAAACAAACCACTTCAAAGAGGGACATTTGACCAATTTCCCCCACAAAACTTATTAAACCTGAAGATGAAATTGCTGATGATGTGGTTTATTCTGAGTGTGTAAGTAAAACTGGCCAAAGCAACATGACATCTAGAATCTTCTGAGTCAGTAATCATCTGATTTAACATAAAACTAGAGGTCACAGATCCTACTATTAATTTTCCTATGGTATTGGTACGCATTTTTGTATTAGGGGAAAGAAAACTTGAGTGACTATTTTCCCATGTTGTACTAGAGTCAACTCAAACTGATTGGAAGGAACTAATTGTTAAATTTTCAGTGTGACTGAAGTTTCAGTGACTCTAAAACTCCTTGAAGGAGATAATCTCCTTCATCTCTGCCTCAGTGAGGGACCCCACTGGAGGGAAATAAGATCAACAGCTTTATTCTATAACTTAGGTGGGGTTGGTTCAGTCCTGAGCTAAAAGAATCCCAACCCTATTCAATTAAAGAAACTCATTCAATTCTATTCAAATTCAGTTCAAGCTGAAACCCAGCTTGCAGCCAAAGACCTCCTGATAAAAATGGCAATTAAAAACTCATTTCTTTGCAGAAGTTCTAAACATGCCATGCTATGCCAAGGAGGCCTCTGCCCACTGGAATAATATTCTTTTCCAGTGCTACCCTGTCTTTAAACTCACCTATTGCCCTAATGAGATTTTATGCCTGCCCATCAAGATTTCTCTATGCCTCTCTGTCAGGCTTTCTAACCTTACTTCCTAATGCCAATAATACACCTCTTTTATCAATCTAGGTTTTTGGGTTTGTAAATTCCTTTACAGAGAACCTCTGTGACACCAAGAAAGTGGCTCCCCAAAACTCCCTACCCTTGCACCAAATCCCAAGGGGGTATAGGGAAGCCTAACCTCTCCATTTGGTTCCCTGAACCCCAAACCTGTCACTAGACCTTATCATTTAACTCCCTGACCACAGAAACCCTAATCTCATTTCCCTAAATCTAGACCTCGTTGTTTGGTTCCATGAAAGGGAACACTGAAACCTAAACCTCATCATGACCATTTTTACTTTTGAAATGAGCATACATATATAAGGGTTTGAATTTTCATTTTATTAATTGTCCAGACTTAAGAAAGCAATGGTGAAATTTTTTTTTAATAATAACTTTTTATTGATAGAACCCATGCCAGGGTAATTTTTTACAGCATTATCCCTTGCACTCACTTCTGTTCCGATTTTTCCCTTCCCTCCCTCCACCCCCTCCCCCAGATGGCAAGTCCTTTACATGTTAAATAGGTCACAGTATATCCTAGATACAATATATGTGTGTAGAACTGAACAGTTCTCTTGTTGCACAGGGAGAATTGGATTCAGAAGGTATAAATAACCCGGGAAGAAAAACAAAAATGCAAACAGTTTATATTTGTTTCCCAGTGTTCTTTCTCTGGGTGTAGCTGCTTCTGTCCATCTTTGATCAATTGAAACTGAATTAGATTTTCTCTTTGTCAAAGAAATCCACTTCATCAGAATACATCCTCATACAGTATCGTTGTTGAGGTATATAATGGTCTCCTTGTTCTGCTCATTTCACTTAGCATCAGTTCATGTAGGTCTCTCCAAGCCTCTCTGTATTCATCCTGCTGGTCACTCCTTACAGAACAATAATATTCCATAACATTCATATACCACAATTTACCCAGCCATTCTCCAATTGATGGGCATCCATTCATTTTCCAGCTTCTAGCCACTACAAACAGGGCTGCCACAAACATTTTGGCACATACAGGTCCCTTTCCCTTTATGATTTCTTTGGGATATAAGCCCAGTAGTAACACTGCTGAATCAAAGGGTATGCACAGTTTGATAACTTTTTGGGCATAATTTCAGATTGCTCTCCAGAATGGTTGGATTCATTTACAACTCCAATGATGAAAATTTTAATGATTCATATTAAATTTAAAAATGTGTCCTGTACACTTTTTTTGGTTTCAGAGAGCTGGTTGTTAATTTCAGAGAGTTGGTTGTTAAACATTTGCCAGTGTTCACTGCAGTATTCTATACCACTCAAAGACTGCCCAGAGAACTTTGTTTAGTACCTCTTCTACCATATATCATATAATAATGGATATTATAGTCATCTATGTATTTGTTTTTCTGTGATCAATTTCATGGCTGTCTCAGCTAAATTTTATCTTTCTTAAAGCTACTTGTAGTCCTGTGGGCTGAAGGCATTTAACAAATGTTTGCTGAACCCATTGGTGTTGACTTTCAGTTCCTAGTTGAGCTTTTTTTTTTTTTTTTTTTTTAATTTAAACACTATCTCCATAAAGGAAAGATACTAGACTTAAGATTTCAGTCAATTTAATCTTTATACACATAATTTCAATGATCAATTCAATAGAAGAGTGGTGGCAAGGGAGGGACACTTTGTTTATGAAAGTTAGGGAAGGAGATTGATATGCTCCAATCAGGAATAATGACAGAGTTAATTTAATTATGGTTCATAATTGTAGATGTGGAGAGGTGGGGTTAGGGTGGGGGAAGAAAAAGTACTAAGTGCAGAGGCAAAGTGGCTTGCTGAGGCCATGAAAACTATGGCTAGAATATAAGGAATGAAGCGAGAAAAGACATATATATATATATATTTAATAATAACTTTTTTATTGACAGAACCCATGCCAGGGTAATTTTTTTTACAACATTATCCCTTGCACTCGCTTCTGTTCCGATTTTTTCCCCTCCCTCCCTCCACCCCCTCCCCCAGATGGCAAGCAGTCCTTTACATGTTGAATAGGTTACAGTATATCCTAGATACAATCTATGTGTGCAGAACCGAACAGTTCTCTTGTTGCACAGGGAGAATTGGATTCAGAAGGTATAAATAACCCGGGAAGAAAAACAAAAATGCAAACAGTTTATATTCATTTCCCAGTATTCTTTCTCTGGGTGTAGTTACTTCTGTCCATCATTGATCAATTGAAACTGAGTTAGATCTTCTCTTTGTCAAAGAAATCCACTTCCATCAGAATACATCCTCATACATATCTAGAGCCCTACATACTACTTTTGCACCCAAGTAATGTTGAAAAATGGAAGGAATCTTGTGCTATAGTGGGTTGATTCTCTAGGAAATAAAGGCTGATGGTGGGGTGTGGCAGAGAATTGAAAATAGAAGAGATGTGAATGGACTGCAATCTATATTATTGAAGGGAGTAACACTCATACTGATGAAATCATAGATTCATTGAAGTGGGGAGAATTTATCAATCTACCTACCTACATACCTATCTGTCACATATGTGAACATCTGGGGATTTGTCATGTACCAATAAATGATTAATTACAGATGATTTCAGATCCAACATTCAGTAACTAAAGAGTCGGAGTTTGTCTACTACTTCTAGGAAGTATAGTTGGGTCCTGGTTAGTGTTAATAATGAATCCCCTCAAATGGTTGCAAGTATTCAAATTTGTATTATTTGAAGTTGTAATTATATAATATATGATGCTTCAACTTTATGGAAATATGAAATGCAAATCTGAATTTAAGAGACTCACACTAATTTGTCTATAATTTCCAAACTGGGAGATTACATTTCCAGGTCCTTTTTCACACCCAGAATATTGGTTTAGTGGGGAAGGGAGTAGCTTCACTATATTTCCTGGAATTCTTATGGTAATTATTGTCCTCAAAGGATTTTGTGAAGCTGTGGTTGGAGACTTTACATTCCCATTGTAATCAGAAAGCAATTTTCTATTTCAATTGTGCCTAAAAATACAATAAACTTTCAAAAGGAAAATACTAATTTGAGGTCTTGTTGATCATTTAGGATTGAATGACAGATGGATTTCAATAACAAAAGTGACTGAAGGATATTTGGATCACCTGCCAGGTCCTTTAGAATTTAATGTTGATGAAAATCTCAGTTACAAGGAGAGGCAGAAATCTCTGATGCATTATGAATTCTGTTCCATAGTACATGAGATTTGGAAGGGACCTTAGGCCAACAAGTCTAACTTTCCTCCAGGTGCTGTAACTCTTTGAAATTCCTTGAAAGGTAGTCACCCATCTTTTCCTTGAATGTGCTCAGTAGTTAGGAGGGTGGCTGCCCCATTATTGGGTGGTTGTGGTTAATTAAAAATCTTTTCTTCTATTGAATAACAAACCACAGAAGTGGTGTAGTTAAGTGGATAGAACTCTTTATCTCGGGTCAAGAAGACCTTTGGCGTTTACTACTTGTGTTACTCTGGAAAAGTGTCTGCACTTCAGTTTTATCATCTGTAAAAAGTGGACAATAACATCAACCATTTCTCAAGATTGTTTTCAGGTTAAGTCAAGTCATCATGTATTTTTTAAGCACCCACTATATGTCAGGCATTTTACTGAACACAGAGGTAAAGAGAAGGGCAAAAACAGTCCTTTTCAAGGTTTTCTCAAGGCATTCATATCTAATAGGGGAAATAATTGCAGACAGCTACGATATGTATGCAAATGATGATTTGGGGATAAACTCAGAAAGAAGGTATTATCTTTAAGGAAGATTGGACAATACTCCTTGCCAAAGGTAAGATTTTAGCTGAAATTTGAAGGAAGCCAAGACAGCTAAAAGGCAGAGATAATAAACTGGAAATTTCAGAAATGGGAGATAACCTTGAAAAAGCACACTAGAGGGCTATCCCTACATGGTTTAAAAGGAGCAGCAAGAGAGATAAGTGTCATTGTATTGAACAGTACTTGGAGTTGAGTGTTGGAAAACTGCAAAGACAGAGGTAAGTGGATAATGAGGGTTTTAAAAGCGTTAATAATAATTTTATTTTTAATCTTGCAAGTTGTATATGTATGTGTATGAGAGAGAGACTGACAGACAGATCTGGGCAAAGTAGACTTAAAGATCATCTTGATAGATGAGATTGTCCTGAGAGTCAGATGAAGTTATGTATGCAATTCTGTGTAAAAGTCTGTTATTATTATTATTACCATTATTATTCATTTCACTGGGATTCCTAACCATTGATCAAAGTTCTATGCTTTGAAGTAACATAGGATAAATCTACTCATTCTTCCCAATGATGATGGATTTGAAGGTTGCTATTGTCCCCTCTTGTCCAAAAGTTGACTTTGTACAGTCTCTTTCTTTCTGCGTCTCTATCTCTTTCTCTGTCTTTCTCTCTTTTTACCTCTGTCTTTGTTTCATCTTTCTACTTTTGTTCTCCATGTCTCTTTTTCTCTCCTCTCTCCAATTTTGTATTTAATTAGATATCTGCTTATTAATTACACCTCTCAGTAGAACACAAATTCCTCGAGGGAGAGTTCTTGCCTTTGGAGTGCTTGTCCCTTGCCTAAAGCTAGGTGACACAGTGGATAGAGTGCCAGGTATAGATCTTCCTTGATTCAAATCTGGCCTTAGATACTCACCAGCTGTGTGAACCTGAGCAAGTCACTTAACTCTACTGGCCTTAGTTTCTCATCTGTAAAATGATCTGGAAAAGGAAATAACAAACTACTTTGCCAAGAAAACCTCCAATGGGGTCATGAAGAGTTGGGCATTCCTGAAACAATTGATACTTGCCTATAGCAGATACTTAATAAGTATTTATTGAATTGAATTACTGAATAAACAAAAAACTGTAGAAAGAAGGTCATGCTATGTGCCTGATTCTGCTTCATGGTTTCTAGAATGTCACCACATGCACCACGTTCATTATATCATCCGAAACTATTCTTCCCATAGAGGGAAATTGCCCTGGGTTGGGCAGGTTCCAGTATTGTTTAGC
>NC_067402.1:206035888-206054877 GCF_016432865.1 Antechinus flavipes
TTCCATGGAAACATCCAGTGAAAATTCAAATAATATAACCACTTCATGGATTAATTCTTTGCACTAATTGGAATTTATGCCACTTTGTCACTTTTATTATATCGTCATAGCCTAGCCATAAACATTAACCATTCCTCCCACTATTTGAACCTATTTTTTATTTATGTAAAGACTATCTTGTAATTGGACCCCTGCAAAACTCTTGTGTGCTTTGGTAAAGGGGTTCCTAGACACTTGAGTTATTTTGTAGTCATTTGGAATGAGATTTCCCTTTCTGTTACAGTCTCTTGGATTTCATGGTATGTAGCATTCTCTTCTTTTATACAATATGATCGTTCTCTGTGGGAGCAGGTTTCTTGGGGAGGTTTCCTGGAGGCAGCCTTAGTTTCAGCTCAACGTAATAATCACTTCAAACGCAGCCAGGAGTTAAAATCCAGTCCTTGATTGTGTCCTTTAAAGTCTTGAGTTTCAGCCACTAGCTCTCTCCAAATGTCTCCAGCCAGTAAAAAGGTGGAATATGGAATGAATTTGTCTCCACCTCTGAGAATGGGCTTCTGTGTCTGGCCCTGAGGTCATGGGCAGAAAAACCAAGAGTTCAGTTCGGGCTCACAGGCATCTACACGGAACTTTGTAATTTGGGGGAAATTGTTTTTCCCTTAAAATTTCAAAATGGAATGAATTGATCTGAAAGTGACCACTTGGGACGAGAGTATGAGACAGCAGGATCTCGTAGATACACCCCTAACCTTGGGGTCAGGAAGACTTGGATTCAAATCCTGCCTCAGACATTTCCCGGCCTCTTCATCTCAGGCAAATCTCTTCATCTTCCTCGGTCTCTGTCAAATGAAGGAGAGGACTAGATGGCCTCCAGGATTTCCTCTGGGCTCAAGTCTGGGACTAGGAGCCCCCTTTAGTCACATCGAAGACCTTCAGGGATGAGGAAATGAGGCAGGAGGTGACTGGAAGGCAACAGGAATAGCTCTGTCAGCACGGAGAGCCTCCGTGGGACAGAGATGGAAAACACAGGCCATTGGTAAGAACACTGCACTGGAGAGACAGATGCCACATTCAAATCCGTTTGACTCCTTCCTACAATGACCACAGCAGTTGCCTCCCTTTATAAATAAGGTAATATTTGATTAAGTAATACAGCAATGTCTTCCATAAGCCCTGGACACCTAGACAAATAGTCCTTTGCATGCTTGCTTTAATAAATAGTTTTGATTAATAAATCCTCTTTAGGCCCACTTCTGACACATATTTTCTAAGTTCTTTTCAAAGTGAAGAACTATCATTGCAATGATTCGGCTCTTTTCCTTGTGTTCATTTCTTCTGAGATTTGCCCTTGCGGTTGGGCCACGGGCCCTTGGAGGACTGAAATCCCCTCGCTGCCGTCCCCACTTCTGGGTGATCTAATTCTGGGTGCGGTGACTTTCATGGGGTAAAGAATAAAACAGGAAATCGGAGCGGGGCGGATTTAACGTGAATTCCCGCTCACGAGGAAAGAATGCAACACTCCCTTTCCCTCCCCAAATTGCCCCTTCCTTTGGACTCAATTCTGCTCCCTCCATGCTGGCTCAGTGGCTGCTGAGTGGGTCCTCTGAGTGAAAATCCAGGATATCTGGGATTTAAAATGAGCCAAAGTGCAATACCAGGCTTTGGACACCAGATGGCAGATTGAATGTGTAATATCAGAGTAATTCTCTGACTCTGCTCCGTGTCTCTCTCTCTCTCTCTCTCTCTCTCTCTCTCTCTCTCTCCTCTTCTCTCTCTCTCTCTCTTCTCTCTCTCTCTCTCTCTTCTCTCTTCTCTCTCTCTCTCTTTCTGTCTGTCTGCCTCTCTCCATTTTTCTCTCTCTTTCTCTGCGTCTCTCACTTCCTCTTGTCTTCTTTGTCTTTCTGTCTGTGTGTGTATGTGTGTGTCTCTCTGTCATCTATCTCTCTGTCTCTGTGTCTCTGTGTCTCTATGTCTCTCAGTCTCTGCGTCTCTCTCTCTTTATCTTTATCTTAATGTCTCTCTCTCTGCATGTGCGTGCGTGTATGTGAGTGAGTGTGTGTGTGTGTGTGCGTGTATGTGTGTGCGTGCGTGTATGTTGTGTGTCTGTCTGCTGTTTTCTCTCTCTGCCTGTTTCCGTCTCTGTCTCTTTCTCTGTCTTGGTCTACATTTCCCATTACTAAAGATCTGCTTAAGAAGAAAATTGCTGCTAAATTCCCTTCAGGACTAAGCCCACTCAATGTGACTCTTGCAACTAAAACCCTAGGAAAAAACAAATTAAAAAACCCCCAATTTACTACCAAACTGGAAATTCTGAAAATAAACGGGGAGATTAATAAAATTGAAAATAACAAAATTATTGAATTAATAACTAAAACTAAGAGTTGGTTTTATGGAACAAACAAGAAAATACAAAAACTTTTAGTTAATTTGATTAGAAAAAGCACAAAGAGCAAATGAAAATGTTAGTCTCAAAAATGAAAAGGAAGAATTTTCCACCGATGAAGAGGAAATTAGAGCAATGATTAGGAGTTATTTTGCCCAACTATATGTCAATAGATTTGATAATCTAGGTGAAAGGGAGGAATACTTACCAAAATCTAGGTCACCCAGATTAATAGAAGAGGAAATAAATTATGTAAATAGTCCCCATTTTAGGAAAAAATAGAACACGCTAGTAATCAACTCCCTGAGAAAAAAATCTCCAGGGTTAGATGGATTTAGATGTGAATTCCACCAACAACTAAAGAAAAATTAATTCCAATACAATGCAAACTATATGAAAAAATAGAGACAGAAGACAAATTCCTTTTATGACACAGATATGGTGCTGAAACTATGGGTAGATGAAAACAGAGAAAGAAAATTATGGACCAATTTCCCTAAAGAATATTGATGCAAAAATTTTAAATAAAATATTAGCAAAGAGATTACAGAAAGACATCCCCAGGAGAATATACCATGACCAAGAAGGATTTATACCAGGAATGCAGAGCTGATTCAATAGGAGGAAAAGTATTAGCAGAATTGACTCTATCAATAACCAAAGTAACAAAAACCATATGATCATCTCAACAGATGCAGAAAAAGCATTTGATAAAATCCAACACCCATTCCTATTAAAAACACTAGAGAGTATAGGAATAAATGGACTTTTCCTTAAATAGTCAGTGGCACCTATTAAAGCCATCAGCAAGCATCATATGTAATGAGAACAAACTAAAACCATTCCCAATAAGATCAGGAGTGAAACAAGGTTGCCCACTATCACCATCACTATTCAATATTGCATTAGAAATGTTAGCTTTGGCAATAAGAGAAGAAAAAGAGATGAAAGGAATTAGAGTAATAAATGAGGAAACCAGATTATCACTCTTTGCAGATGATACAATGGAATACTTAGAGAATCAACTAAAAAACTATTAGAAACAATTCACAACTTTAGTAAAGTTGCAGGATACAAAATAAATCCAGATAAACCATCAGCATTTTTTGTATATTACCAGCAGCAAGAGATACAAAAGGAAATTCCACTCAGAATAACTGTTGATAGTATGAAATTTAGGGGCATCTATCTGTCAAGGGAAAGTCAGGAACTATGTGAACACAACTCCAAAACACTTTCCACACAAATAAAGTCAGCTCTAATCAGGCGGAAAAATATTGATTGCTCATGGGTAGGCTGAGTGAATATACTAAACAGGACAATACTGCCTAAATTAATTACTTATTTAGTGACATACCAATCAAACTCCCAAGAAATTATTTTGCAGACCTAGAAAAATAATAACAAAGTTCACCTGAAAGAACAAAAGGTCAAGAATTTCAAGGGAATTAATGAAAAAAAATGCCAGTGAAGGTGGCCTAGGTGTACCAGATCTAAAACTGTATTACAAAGCAGTGGTCATCAAAACCATTTGGTCCTGGCTCAGAAACAGAGTAGTCGATCAGTGGAATGGGTTAGGATCACAGGACAAAATAGTCAATAAACGACAGCAATCTAGTATCGCAATCCCCAAACCCAGCTTTTGGGATAAGAACTCACTATATGACAAAAACTACTGGGAAAATTGAAAACAAGTATGGCAGAAACTAGCCAGGGACACACACATTAAGAAATTAAAAACATTTCTAATCATATGAAAAAATATTCTAAGCCACTATTGATCAGAGAAATACAAATTAAGACACCTCTGAGACACCACTACACACCTGTGAGATTGGCTGCCAGGAGATATGATAATGACAAATGTTGGAGGCCATGTGGGGAAACTGGGACACTGATACATTGTTGGTGGAATTGTGAAAGACTCCGATCATTCTGGAGAGCAATTTGAAACTATGCTCAAAGGGCTGTCAAACTGTGCACACCCTTGGCTCAGCAGAGTTTCTACTGGGCTTCTATCCCAAAGAGATCTTCAAAGAGGGACCCACATGTGCAAAAATATTTGTGGAAGCTCTTTTTGTAGTGGAAAGGAACTAGAAACTGAGTGCATGCCCATCAGTTGGAGAATGACTGAATAAATTAAGAGTATATGAAGGCAATGGAATATGATTATTCTATAAGAAATGATCAGGAGGATAATTTTATAGAGGCCTGGAAAGAGTTACATGAACTGATGAGAAGTGAAATGAGCAGAGCCAGGAGATCATCGTACATGGCAACACAGAAGTGCCCTTGTGGAACAAGGAGCAGTGATGCATGTCAGGGGAACGGGTTGAGCCTCAGGGGCACAGTGTAGTTGCTCATAAGCAGGGATGCCTTGACAGGGCCTGTCGCCTGTGAGTGAGATACTAGATGGCTGGATCTGCTATCCTCCCATTGGCAGATACCGTGCATACGCAAAGCCCAGGAGCTGGTCTCTGAATGGTGCTGGGGATTGCCTACTGTTCCCACGCTGATCGGAAAATTTGCAGATTGCAAAAATGTATATCAACAAGGCTGTAGGGCAGGATAAGCTGGAGCTCTGTCCACACTCTGTGAGTGTCCCACCTCTTTCATCTCACCTCTGAGATCAAAGGGTTCATATATTTTGAGCTCTTAAGACACTCATAATAGTCATTCACCCCTCTTCCCTCAAAACCCCAGATTCTAATTTTTCCCCTCATCATCATTTTCCTTGATATTTATTAACTTCTGGTTTTTCTAATTAATTTGGTCATTATTTTATCGAGTTTTATAAAGGACTCCTTAGGTAATTTTATTGGTGTAGCATTAAAATTTCAATTAACTGACAGTTCAGTTAGGTCCCCATTAATGCAAATCACAAATTCCACCCAGTGGTCACATGTATTTGAATTCGTGCTATCCAAGTATATAAATTATATAAAATGTAGTCACTGGTTTTATTCCCATGGAAACATCCAGTGAAAATTCAAATAATATAACCACTTCATGGATTAATTCTTTGCACTAATTGGGATTTATGCCACTTTGTCACTTTTATTATATCGTCATAGCCTAGCCATAAACATTAACCATTCCTCCCACTATTTGAACCTATTTTTTATTTATGTAAAGACTATCTTATAATTGGACCCCTGCAAAACTCTTGTGTGCTTTGGTAAAGGGGTTCCTAGACACTTGAGTTATTTTGTAGTCATTTGGAATGAGATTTCCCTTTCTGTTACAGTCTCTTGGATTTCATGGTATGTAGCATTCTCTTCTTTTATACAATATGATCGTTCTCTGTGGGAGCAGGTTTCTTGGGAGGTTTGCTGGAGGCAGCCTTAGTTTCAGCTCAACATAATAATCACTTCAAACGCAGCCAGGAGTTAAAATCCAGTCCTTGATTGTGTCCTTTAAAGTCTTGAGTTTCAGCCACTAGCTCTCTCCAAATGTCTCCAGCCAGTAAAAAGGTGGAATATGAAATGAATTTGTCTCCACCTCTGAGAGTGGGCTTCTGGGTCTGGCCCTGAGAGCTTCTTGCTTATATGCTATACACTGAGTACACCAATCATTACATCACTGGAAAACCATTATTTGTTGTAGGATTAAATCAATTCTAAACTAGATTTTTCTAAACTAGATTTAAATATTGTCTCCTCAATACCACTAGTACCTTGTTTCAAGTTCTGGACCATAACATCTCCTTGTAGAATCAGATCAATCATACTGAACCAAGCTAAATTAGATAGTTATTGTCTCTATCAACTCTAATGAATTAACACTTTGTAAGGATTCTTTACAAACTGCTAACTCATTAGAGTTGATCTAATCTTCCAAGAAGATGTTTTGGGCAGTACCTGAAACAAGGTACTAAGTAGAACTAATTAATACAAGGTCAGTAAACTTTTGCTTTTTAATATTCCATTATATTCGTGTTGTTTATTTGGCTACCAGTGCTAGCTGTCAAGGGGAGTAAGCCCTCCCCCATTCCCGCTGTATTCCAGGATCTTCTCTTAAGAGGAACTAGGACTTGTAATCCATAGGTTTTGACAAGGGTATAGACACGGTTTCTAAGTGTTTATGTGACAACATACTTACAGAAGGTCTCAATAACCTTTCGTGAGGGAGTGATGATTGTGTTTAACCTGCCGATCTCCGTCATTGTCCAAGTTGTCCTGTAAAGCCTTTCCAACCTGTCCTTTCAGTAAAAGTTCCGGGCAAAGGCCTCCCTTTGCCACACACAGTACCAGGTCATGGCAAAAAACCAAGAGTTCAGTTCGGGCTCACAGGCATCTACACGGAACTTTGTAATTTGGGGGAAATTGTTTTTCCCTTAAAATTTCAAAAAGGAATGAATTGATCTGAAAGTGACCACTTGGGACGAGAGGTATGAGACAGCAGGATCTCGTAGATACACCCCTAACCTTGGAGTCAGGAAGACTTGGATTCAAATCCTGCCTCAGACATTTCCCGCCTCTTCATCTCAGGCAAATCTCTTCATCTTCCTCGGTCTCTGTCAAATGAAGGAGAGGACTAGATGGCCTCCAGGATTTCCTCTGGGCTCAAGTCTGGACTAGGAGCCCCCTTTAGTCACATCGAAGACCTTCAGGATGAGGGAAATGAGGCAGGAGGTGACTGGAAGGCAACAGGGACAGCTCTGTCAGCACGGAGAGCCTCTGTGGGACAGAGATGGAGAACACAGGCCATTGGTAAGAACACTGCACTGGAGAGACAGAAGCCACATTCAAATCCGTTTGACTCCTTCATACAATGACCACAGCAGTTGCCTCCCTTTATAAATAAGGTAATATTTGATTAAGTAATACAGCAATGTCTTCCATAAGCCCTGGACACTTAGACAAATAGTCCTTTGCATGCTTGCTTTAATAAATAGTTTTGATTAATAAATCCTCTTTAGGCCCACTTCTGACACATATTTTCTAAGTTCCTTTCAAAGTGAAGAACTATCATTGCAATGATTCGGCTCTTTTCATTGTGTTCATTTCTTCTGAGATTTGCCCTTGCGGTTGGGCCACGGGCCCTTGGAGGACTGAAATCCCCTCGCTGCCGTCCCCACTTCTGGGTGATCTAATTCTGGGTGCGGTGACTTTCATGGGTAAAGAATAAAACAGGAAATCGGAGCGGGGCGGATTTAACGTGAATTCCCGCTCACGAGGAAAGAATGCAACACTCCCTTTCCCTCCCCAAATTGCCCCTTCCTTTGGACTCCATTCTGCTCCCTCCACGCTGGCTCAGTGGCTGCTGAGTGGGTCCTCTGAGTGAAAATCCAGGATATCTGGGATTTAAAATGAGCCAAAATGCAATACCAGGCTTTGGACACCAGATGGCAGATTGAATGTGTAATATCAGAGTAATTCTCTGACTCTGCTCGGTCTCTCCTCTCTCTCTCTCTCTCTCTCTCTCTCTTCTCTCTCTATCTCTTTCTGTCTGTCTGCCTCTCTCCATTTTTCTCTCTCTTTCTCTGCGTCTCTCACTTCCTCTTGTCTTCTTTGTCTTTCTATCTGTGTGTGTATGTGTGTGTCTCTCTGTCATCTATCTCTATGTCTCTGTGTCTCTGTGTCTCTATGTCTCTCAGTCTCTGGGTCTCTCTCTCTTTATCTTAATGTCTCTCTCTCTGTATGTGCGTGCGTGTATGTGAGTGAGTGTGTGTGTGTGTGTGTGTGTGTGTGCGTGTATGTGTGTGTCTGTCTGCTGTTTCTCTGTCTGCCTGTTTCCGTCTCTGTCTCTTTCTCTGTCTTGGTCTACATTTCCCATTACTAAAGATCTGCTTAAGAAGAAAATTGCTGCTAAATTCCCTTCAGGACTAAGGCCACTCAATGTGACTCTTGCAACTAAAACCCTAGGAAAAAACAAATTAAAAAACCCCCAATTTACTACCAAACTGGAAATTCTGAAAATAAACGGGGAGATTAATAAAATTGAAAATAACAAAATTATTGAATTAATAACTAAAACTAAGAGTTGGTTTTATGGAACAAACAAGAAAATACAAAAACTTTTAGTTAATTTGATTAGAAAAAGCACAAAGAGCAAATGAAAATGTTAGTCTCAAAAATGAAAAGGAAGAATTTTCCACCGATGAAGAGGAAATTAGAGCAATGATTAGGAGTTATTTTGCCCAACTATATGTCAATAGATTTGATAATCTAGGTGAAAGGGAGGAATACTTACCAAAATCTAGGTCACCCAGATTAATAGAAGAGGAAATAAATTATGTAAATAGTCCCATTTTAGGAAAAAATAGAACACGCTAGTAATCAACTCCCTGAGAAAAAAATCTCCAGGGTTAGATGGATTTAGATGTGAATTCCACCAAAAACTAAAGAAAAATTAATTCCAATACAATGCAAACTATATGAAAAAATAGAGACAGAAGACAAATTCCTTTTATGACACAGATATGGTGCTGAAACTATGGGTAGATGAAAACAGAGAAAGAAAATTATGGACCAATTTCCCTAAAGAATATTGATGCAAAAATTTTAAATAAAATATTAGCAAAGAGATTACAGAAAGACATCCCCAGGAGAATATACCATGACCAAGAAGGATTTATACCAGGAATGCAGAGCTGGTTCAATAGGAGGAAAAGTATTAGCAGAATTGACTCTATCAATAACCAAAGTAACAAAAACCATATGATCATCTCAACAGATGCAGAAAAAGCATTTGATAAAATCCAACACCCATTCCTATTAAAACACTAGAGAGTATAGGAATAAATGGACTTTTCCTTAAATAGTCAGTGGCACCTATTAAAGCCATCAGCAAGCATCATATGTAATGGGAACAAACTAAAACCATTCCCAATATGATCAGGAGTGAAACAAGGTTGCCCACTATCACCATCACTATTCAATATTGCATTAGAAATGTTAGCTTTGGCAATAAGAGAAGAAAAAGAGATGAAAGGAATTAGAGTAATAAATGAGGAAACCAGATTATCACTCTTTGCAGATGATACAATGGAATACTTAGAGAATCAACTAAAAAACTATTAGAAACAATTCACAACTTTAGCAAAGTTGCAGGATACAAAATAAATCCAGATAAACCATCAGCATTTTTTGTATATTACCAGCAGCAAGAGATACAAAAGGAAATTCCACTCAGAATAACTGTTGATAGTATGAAATTTAGGGGCATCTATCTGTCAAGGGAAAGTCAGGAACTATGTGAACACAACTCCAAAACACTTTCCACACAAATAAAGTCAGCTCTAATCAGGCGGAAAAATATCGATTGCTCATGGGTAGGCTGAGTGAATATAATAAACAGGACAATACTGCCTAAATTAATTACTTATTTAGTGCCATACCAATCAAACTCCCAAGAAATTATTTTGCAGACCTAGAAAAATAATAACAAAGTTCACCTGAAAGAACAAAAGGTCAAGAATTTCAAGGGAATTAATGAAAAAAAAATGCCAGTGAAGGTGGCCTAGGTGTACCAGATCTAAAACTCTATTACAAAGCAGTGGTCATCAAAACCATTTGGTCCTGGCTCAGAAACAGAGTAGTCGATCAGTGGAATGGGTTAGGATCACAGGACAAAATAGTCAATAAACGACAGCAATCTAGTATCGCAATCCCAAAACCCAGCTTTTGGGATAAGAACTCACTATATGACAAAAACTACTGGGAAAATTGAAAACAAGTATGGCAGAAACTAGCCAGGGACACACATCTAATGCCACACGCCAAGATAAGGTCAAAATGGGTTCATGATTTAGATAGAAAGGCTGATAGTATAAGCAAATTAGGAAAACATTGGATAGTTTACTTCTCAGATCTGTGGAGAAGGAAGGACTGTGTCCCAAGAAGAACTCAAACTCATAATTGAACACCAAAGAGATAATTTTGATGATAGTAAATTAAAATTTTGTACAAACAAAACAAATGCAGACAAGATCAGAAGGGAAATAATACACGGGAAAACATTTTTACATTTAAGGGTTCTGATAAAGGCCCCATTTCTAAAACAGAACTGATTCAAATTTATCAGAATCCAAACCATGCTCCAACTGATAAACGGTCAAAGGATATGACCACACAATTTTCATATGAAGAAATTAAAAACATTTCTAATCATATGAAAAGATGCTCCCAATCACTATCGATCAGAGAAATGCACATTAAGACACCTCTGAGACACCACTACACAACTCTAAGATTGGCCAAGATGACAGGAAATAGGATAATGCTGAATGTTGGAGGGGAAGTGGGAAAACTGGGACACTGGTACATCGTTAGTGGAACTGTGAACGGATCCAACCAGAAGAGAGAGCAATTTGGAACTAAGCCCAAAAAGCTTGTCAAACTCTGCCTACCCTTTGACTCGGCAGGGTTTCTACTGGGCTTCTATCCCAAAGACATCTTCAAAGTAGACCCACGTGTGTAAAAATGTTTGTGGCAGCCCTTTTTGTAAGCCCTTTTGGCAAGGAACTGGAAACTGAGTGCATGCCCATCAGTTCGAGAATGGCTGAATAAGTTAGAATAGATGAAGGCAATGGAATATGATTGTTCTATAAGAAATGATCAGGAGGATAATTTTATAGAGGCCTGGAGAGACTTACATGAACTGACGAGAAGTGAAATGAGCAGAATCAGGAGATCATTGTACACGGTAACATCAATATTATGCGACGATCAATTCTGGTGAGCGTGACTCTTTCCAACAAAGAGATGACTGATGCCAGTTCCAGTGATCATGTGATGAAGAGAACCATCTGTACCCAGAGAGAAAACAGTGGGAACTGAATGTGGATCACAGGATAACATTCTCATTCTTCTTGATGTGGTTCACTTGCATTTTGTTTTCTCATTCGTTTCCTTTCCTTTTTGATCTAATTTTTCTTGTGCAACAAGAGAATTGTATAAATATGTTTACACATATTGGATCGAACCTATGTTTTAACATGTATAACCTATATTGGGATTGCTTGTCATCTAGGGGAGGAGGTGGGGGCAGGACAGAAAAATCTGGAGCACGAAGCTGTGCAAGGGTCAATGTTGAAAAATAATCCATGCACATGACTTGAAAATAAAAAGTTTTTAAAAAATGATCAGTAGCATTTACCTAAAACCATCAACAAGCATCATAGCTAATGGGGA
The DNA here is from genome assembly GCF_016432865.1 of Antechinus flavipes. Lineage (NCBI taxonomy): Eukaryota > Metazoa > Chordata > Mammalia > Dasyuromorphia > Dasyuridae > Antechinus > Antechinus flavipes. The sequence goes on from NC_067402.1 coordinate 206,047,406, forward strand.
CAAACTAGAACCATTTCCCATTGAGATCAGGGGTGAAACAAGATTGCCCGTTATTACCTTTCCTACTCAATATTGTATTAGAAATGTTAGCTTTTCTTTCTCTAGCTATTTCATTTAATATATAGTATCATTTTAAAACTGTGGCTAGATTTCTTCCAGAAATGCCAATTGATTTTTATAGACAAGCTATGTTTTTCTTTGAAGTATTTCTTCTAGTTAAGGTGTCATTATCTTTTAATTATATCTTTGGCTTCTTCTTATTCTTTTATTATAGTATGAATATTCTATTTTTGTCTGTTCATTCTTCCAGAATTAAATTCTGATTTGAGATTTTAAAGAAAAAAAATGTTAGCTTTGACAATAAGAGAAGAAAAAGAGACTAAAAGAATTAGAGTAGATTATGAGGAAACCAAATTATCATTCTTTGCAGAGGATATGATGGTAACTTAGAGAATCCTAAAAATCAACTAAACAACTACTAAAAATAATTCTTCCCCACTTCAGCAAAGTTGCAGGATAATTTTGTGATTTTGCTTCATCCCCCCAAAATTGACAAAGATGGCAATGGATGAGAATAGTTAATGTTATAAGGAAGGTGGGGGAAATAGGCATACTGATACAGCATTGGTGGGATTATGAATGTGTCCAGCTATTCTGAAAACCGATTTGGAATTATACAAAGGAGGCAATTCACATTTGTATCCTTTACACAGAAATCCACTACTAGTCATATTCTCCAATGAGCTCAGTGATAAAAAGAAAGGTTTTATATACACTAAGATAATTATAATATCAAATTTTTTAAAGTAAAAAAAACCTGGAGATAAAGTTAATCCCCATGGTTTGGGAGAAAGGTGAAAAAAGTGTGATACATAAATATATTGATATATAACCATAATATAAAAAAGATGAAAAATGAAAACAGATGCATGGAAAGATCTTTATGAACTAATATAGAATGAATTAATCACAACCAGGAAAATAATAAACATAATTGCTACAGTGTAAACAGAAATTTGGAAACAAAATGAAACTGAACACAATAATTATCATAATCAATCCTGGCCCTGAAAAAACACATTAGACTTAAAAAAACCAAAAAACAAACAAAAAAACATTGAACACTTTATTCCATAAAGTCACAGCAGAAAACTGGCAACTATTGGAAACAGAAAATAAACTAAAAATAAAAAATCTCCATGAAAGACAAAGTCTAGATTTAATAAACTCAGAAAAATGATTGTCAAACATTTTACCTGCCAGGTCAAAGGGAAAAAAATACAAGCAACCAAGGAGAGAGAGATCATGTACCAAAGAACCCTAGGCTGAATTACACAAGATTATGCAGAAAACATTTAAAATAGTAGACACTATGTCAACAATAAAAAGGGAAATATTTACAACCAAGAATAAACTTATCTTGTAAAATTGTCTTAATCCTACAGGAAATAAAAATAAACACTTATTACTATGGATGAGTTATCCTTTTGAAAAAAATCATAGCTAGGAGGAACCTTTGAATTTCAAAAATAGATTTAAAAAATCTATAAAGAAATTTGAGCAACGTGAAAAGGGCAAATGATTTAAGGTACACACACATATACACATACACACACTCACTATATATATATAATATATATTATATAATATATATATATATATAATATACATATATATATATATATATGCTGAATATAGGATATATATATATAAAATAGTATATGTGTAGGTATATGTCTATATACATACTTACACTGAAATGAGGGGAAAGGGACTATTGTTCTTTCAGAAACCAACCCACTCTAAGGGTCAATCAGGTTTGAGAACAAAGGTCCAGGTCCAGGTCCTGGACATTAAAAAAAAAAAAAAAACTAAAGAGAAGAAAATAAAAATTGTGAGAGTTGAATAGAAAAGAGATTATGGGAGAACTAACTAGTTTTAGTATTTGGGACCCCAGAAGAGAAGAAAATAGAAGCTTGGGAGCAAGGATGAAGGACTTGGGAATCTTATGAATGCTCTATTTGATCTGAAAAAGGGAATGTTGGGAGTGGGATAGAAAAGAGTTTAACATAGAAATAGAATAAAATATATTGAGAACCGAGATCATGTAGGGAAAGGGTAGAGTTAGAAAGAGAATTGCCACAAGGCAAACACCAATTCTAGAAAGGACTGATTACCAAAGGTGCAGAGGGACAGAAGAGAGAGGGAGAGGCATTTCTTTATATGAAGCATAAAGATTCATCCAATATTAAAATGAGAAGTCAAAATATATTCATCTATGCTTTGGTAGAATAAAAAATTAAATATATAAAAGCAAGAAAGGTGGCAATTATGATTTCATTCAAGGCAACAAGAAAAATGGACATGATTAAGAAATAAGCTAGGCAATTTCATAAGACTCAAAAACACATAAGTAATGAAGCAGTATAACTATTAATTATATATTCTCTGGATATCATAACATCCATGGAAAAACTAACCAAACTACAGGGAGAACAAGAGAGAAAAACAATAACCATTTTCAGATCTTTATAAATCTAACAGCAAAATAAACAAGAAATAAGCTAATGATCTGAACAAAACATTAGACAAATTAGGTATGATAGGTATTTGATAGTTACTGAATGAAAATTATATACATTTTCAGCTTTTCCTGAAATGATTACAAACAGTGAACACCAAAGAGATAATTTTGATTATATTAAATTGAAAATTGTTGTACAAACAAAACAAATGCAGACAAGATTAGAAGGGAAACAATAAACTGGGAAAACATTTTTACAATCAAAGGTTCTGATAAAGGCCTCATTTCCAAAATATATAGAGAATTGACTCTAATCTATAAGAAATCAAACCATTTTCCAATTGATAAATGGTCAAAGGATATGAACAGACAATTCTCAGATGAAGAAATTGAAACTATTTATAGACATATGAAAATATGCTCCAAATCATTATTAATCAGAGAAATGCAAATTAAGACAACTCTGAGATACCACTACACACCTGTCAGATTGGCTAGAATGACAGGGAAAGATAATGGGGAATGTTGGAGGGGATGTGGGAAAACAGGGACACTGATACATTGTTGGTGGAATTATGAACACATCCAGCCATTCTGGAGAGCAATTTGGAACTATGCTCAAAAAGTTATCAAACTGTGCATATCCTTTGACCCAAGCAATGTTTCTACTAGGCTTATATCCCAAAGAGATACTAAAGAAAGGAAAGGGACCTGTATGTGCCAAAATGTTTGTGGCAGCCCTGTTTGTAGTGGCTAGAAGCTGGAAAATGAAAGGATGTCCATCAATTGGAGAATGGTTGAGTAAATTGTGGTATATGAATGTTATGGAATATTATTGTTCTGTAAGGAATGACCAGCAGGATGAATACCGAGAGGACTGGCGAGACTTACATGAACTGATGCTAAGTGAAATGAGCAGAACCAGGAGATCATTATATACCTCAACAACGATACTGTTTGAGGATGTATTCTGATGGAAGTGGATCTCTTCGATAAAGAGAGCTTTAATTGATCAAAGATGGACAGAAGCAGCTACACCCAGAGAAAGAACACTGGGAAATGAATATAAACTGCTTGCATTTTTGTTTTTCTTCCGGGGTTACTTATACTTTCTGAATTCAATTCTCCCTGTGCAACAAGAAAACTGTTCGGTTCTGCACACATATATTGTATCTAGGATATACTGTAACCCATTCAACATGTAAAGAACTGCTTGCCATCTGGGGGAAGGGGTGGAGGGAGGGAGGGGAAAAATCGCAGCCGAAGTGAATGGAAGGGATAATGCTATAAAAAATTACCCTGGCATGCATTCTATCAATAAAAAGTAATTTAAAAAAAAAAAAAAAAAGTTACACACACACACACAAAAAAAAAAAGAAAAAGAAAATTGTTGTACAAACAAAAGGAATGCAGACAAGGTCAGAAGGGTAACAATACATGAGGAAAACATTTTTACATTTAAGGATTCTGATAAAGGCCTCATTCCTAAAACATAGAGAACTGACACAAATTTATCAGAATACAAGCCATGCTCCAACTGATAAACCGTCAAAGGATAGGACCACACAATTTTTATATGAAGAAATTAAAAACATTTCTAATCATATGAAAAGATGTTCTAAATCACTATTGATCAGAGAAATGCAAATTAAGATACCTCTGAGACACCACTACACACCTGTGAGATTGGCTGACAGGAGATATGATAATGACAAATGTTGGAGGCCATGTGGGGAAACTGGGACACTGATACATTCTTGGTGGAACTGTGAAAGACTCTGATCATTCTGGAGAGCAATTTGGAACTAGGCTCAAAGGGCTGTCAAACTCTGCATACTCTTTGGCTCAGCAGAGTTTCTACTGGGCTTCTATCCCAAAGAGATCTTCAAAGAGGGACCCACATGTGCAAAAATACTTGTGGCAGCGCTTTTTGTAGTGGCAAGGCACTGGAAACTGAGTGCGTGCCCATCAGTTGGAGAATGGCTGAATGACTTGGTGATGGAGGAGTGGCAGGAGTTTGGCCAGACTCCAAAGACTGTGTCCAATTTACTAGTGTATGTTCCAACCCCTTTGTACAACAAGCTTTAGAGACTGTGCTAATGCGAATGATGCTGTCAGAGCTCCCGTGTACACCTCCCTTTTGGAGATAGTATGGAAGGGGGGGTCTGCAGAACCAATATCCCGCTAGTACAATGTGGTCAAATAAAGGGAGAGCTTGGTACACGCTGAAAGATGGCATTCAGAGGTTAAAAGAGGAGGCCACGAAAACTGCTATGAGGATGGGAGACGCTGATACATACACTAACAGTCCCGTGATAGCTCCCCATCGGAACCCGGTAATTAAAACTGCACCTCCCGCTTACAAACATTGTGTTAATTTTGCTGTTGGCAGCCAGGGGAGAAAATGCAGGAGCAGTAATAGATAAAATGCCCCTCTTGCGAGACCTGGGGGAGTTTGGTCTTGCTCCTACAGGTGGTGGTGATCGGCCCAGGCTTAGGGACTGTGGAAAGAAAAAATGACATCAAAAAGGCCCAGAGTGTGGGATTAGAACTCTCTGAAGGTGGTTCAGGACTCTATTGCCTATAGTAAGAAGACAGAAGCAAGCTTGGGAAATTTAGAGATGTCTAAGGCCAAAGGGACAAGGACCTTTTTTTTGGCCTATAACATGGTAAAAGGATGGGAAATTCCCAGAAATCAGGGCATCTGAACTAGAAACCTGGTGGAAGATAAAGGGCTTCCTATAGAGATTCAAATAAAAAGGTACAAAAGCACGGGGAGCTCTGGCAATACTCTACCAACTTCTAGCTCAATACAGATGAGACGGGGAACAGGGAACAGAAGGATCCGTTTTTATTTTCTAAAGGAATTAGAAATAATAATATAAATTTCTGACTTTGGACACCAGATGTCAGCAAGAGACCGTGTTTTATGTTTTAATGGCCATTAATTCATAAAAAAGCATTAATTTGGCCCCTATGATTTGCAGACTCTTCCCTGAGTGCTGGGAACACAAAGACAAAAATGGACCCGTCCATGTTTGCACAGATTTGATATAAAAATGCATATTGTCTCTAGTTATCTGTGTGTCAGTGTCTCTCCGGTTTCTCTCTCTGTCTCTATCAATGTCTCTCTCTCTGTCTCTAACTGTTTCCTGTCTTTTTCTGTCTCTGTCTCTCTCTTTTTGTCTGTCTCTTTGGCTCTGTCTGTCTGTCTTTCTGTCTGTCTCTTTGGGTGTGTATGTGTGTGTGTCTCTGTCATCTATCTCTGTCTTCTGTCTCCTCTCTCTCTATCCTTGTCTCTCTGGCTCTGTCACTCTCTGTGTGTCTCTGAATGCCTCTGTCTCTGTCTTTTTTTTTTAATTTAAATTTTATTTTATTAAATAATAACTTTGTATTGACAGAATCCATGCCAGGGTAATTTTTTACAACATTATCCCTTGCACTCGCTTATGTTTTGATTTTTTCCCCTCCCTCCCTCCACCCCCCCCCCAAGATGGCAAGCAGTCCTATAAATGTTAAATATGTTGCAGTATATCCTAGATACAATACATATTTGCAGAACCGAACAGTTCTCCTGTTGCACAGGGAGAATTGGATTCAGAAGGTAAAAATAACTTGGAAAGAAAATAAAAAATGCAAATAGTTCACATTCGTTTCCCAGTGTTCCTTCTTTGGGTGTAGCTGTTTCTGTCCATCATTTATCCATTGAAACTCAGGTCTCTTTGTCATAGAAATCAACTTCCATCAGAATACATCCTCATACAGTATCGTTGTCGAAGTGTATAATGATCTCCTGGTTATGCTCATCTCACTTAGCATCAGTCCATGTAGGTCTCTCCAAGCCTCTCTGTATTCATCCTGCTGGTCATTCCTTACAGAGCAATAATATTCCATAACATTCATATACCACAATTTACCCAGCCATTCTCCAATGGATGGGCATCCATTCATTTTCCAGTTTCTAGCCACTACAAACAGGGCTGCTACAAACATTTTAGCACATACAGGTCCCTTTTCCTTTTTTTAGTATCTCTTTGGGGTATAGGCCCAATAGAAACACTGCTGGATCAAAGGGTATGCACATTTTGATAACTTTTTGGGCATAATTCCAGATTGCTCTCCAGAATGGTTGGGTTCGTTCACAACTCCACCAACAATGCATCAGTGTCCCCGTTTTCCCGCATCCCCTCCAACATTCATCATTATTTTTTCCTGTCATCTTAGCCAATCTGACAGGTGTGTAGTGATATCTCAGAGTTGTCTTAATTTGCATTTCTCTGATCAATAGTGATTTGGAACACTCTTTCATGTGAGTGGTAATAGTTTCAATTTCATCATCTGAAAATTGTCTGTTCATATCCTTTGACCATTTATCAATTGGAGAATGGCTTGATTTCTTATAAATTTGAGTCAGTTCTCTATATATTTTGGAAATGAGGCCTTTATCAGACCCTTTAACTGTAAAGATGTTTTCCCAGTTTGTTGCTTCCCTACTAATCTTGTTTGCATTCGTTCTATTTGTACAAAGGCTTTTTAATTTGATATAATCAAAATTTTCTATTTTGTGATCAGTAATGGTCTCTAGTTCATCTTTGGTCACAAATTTCTTCCTCCTCCACAAGTCTGAAACCTGCCCAACCCAGGGCAATTTCCCTCTATGGGAAGAATAGTTTCGGATGATATAATGAACATTTAGGTGCACGTGGTGACATTCTAGAAACCATGAAGTAGAATCAGGCACATAGCATGACCTTCTCGCTACAGTTTTAAGGTTACTCATTTATTCAGTAATTCAATTCAATAAATACTTATTAAGTATCTGCTATAGGCAAGTATCAATTGTTTCAGGAATGCCCAACTCTTCATGATCCCATTGGAGGTTTTCTTGGCAAAGTAGTTTGTTATTTCCTTCTCCAGATCATTTTACAGATGAGAAACTAAGGCCAGT
>NC_067402.1:206055377-206075371 GCF_016432865.1 Antechinus flavipes
CCAGGGCAATTTCCCTCTATGGGAAGAATAGTTTCGGATGATATAATGAACATTTAGGTGCACGTGGTGACATTCTAGAAACCATGAAGTAGAATCAGGCACATAGCATGACCTTCTCGCTACAGTTTTAAGGTTACTCATTTATTCAGTAATTCAATTCAATAAATACTTATTAAGTATCTGCTATAGGCAAGTATCAATTGTTTCAGGAATGCCCAACTCTTCATGATCCCATTGGAGGTTTTCTTGGCAAAGTAGTTTGTTATTTCCTTCTCCAGATCATTTTACAGATGAGAAACTAAGGCCAGTAGAGTTAAGTGACTTGCTCATAACCTTCAGTCACTTTTGTTATTGAAATCCATCTGTCAGTCAATCCTAAATGATCAACAAGTCCTCAAATTAGCATTTTCCTTTTGAAAGTTTATTGTATTTTTAGGCACAATTGAAATAGAAAATTGCTTTCTGATTACAGTGGAAATGTGAAGTCTCCAACCACAGCTTCACAAAATCCTTTGAGGACAATAATTACCATAAGAATTCCAGGAAATATAGTGAAGCTACTCCCTTCCCCACTAAACCATATTCTGGGTGTGAAAAAGGACCTGGAAATGTAATCTCCCAGTTTGGAAATTATAGACAAATTAGTGTGAGTCTCTTAAATTCAGATTTGGATTTCATGTTTCCATAAAGTTGAAACATCATATATTATATAATTACAACTTCAAATATTACAAATTTGAATACATGCAACCATTTGAGGGGATTCATTATTAACACTAACCAGATCCCAACTATACTTCCTAGAAGTAGTAGACAAACTCTGACTCTTTAGTTACTGAACGTTGGATCTGAAACCATCTGTAATTAATCATTTATTGGTACATAACGAATCCCCAGATGTTCACATATGTGATAGATAGGTATGTAGGTAGGTAGATAGATTGATAAATTCTCCCCACTTCAATGAATCTATGATTTCATCAGTATGAGTGTTATTCCCTTCAATGATATAGATTGCAGTCCATTCAAATCTCTTCTATTTTCAATTCTTTGCCATACCCCACCATCAGCCTTTATTTCCTAGAGAATCAACTCACTATAGCACAAGATTCCTTCCATTTTTCAACATTACTTGGGTACAAATGTAGTATGTGGGCTCTAGATATGTCTTTTCTCGCTTCATTCCTCATGTTCTAGCCATATTTTTCACGGCCTCAAGAAGCCACTTTGCCTCTGCACTTAGTATTCTTTCTTCCCCCACCCTAACCCCACCTATCCTCTTCTACAATTATAACCATAATTAAATTAATTCTGTCATTATTCCTGAATGGAGCATATCAATCTCCTTCCCTAACTTTCATGAACAAAGTGTCCCTCCCTTGCCACCACTCTTCTATTGAATTGATCATTGAAATTATGTGTATAAAGATTAAATTGACTGAAATCTTAAGTCCAGTATCTTTCCTTTATGGACATAGTGTTTAAATTTAAAAAAAAAAAAAAAAGCTCAACTAGGAACTGAAAGTTCCACATAAAAAGAAGTTAGAAGAAGAAGGGAAGAACTCCCTCTCTATCTCTCTGTCTCTGTCTTTGTCTCTGTCTCTTCTCTTTCTCTCTCTCACTATCTCTGTTTCTCTGTGTGTGTCTCTGTCTTTGTCTTTCTCTGTCTTTGTCTCTGTCTCTCCTCTTCCTCTCTTTGTCTCTATCTCTGTGTGTCTCTTTTTCTCTGTCTCTGTCTGTCGCTGTCTCTGTCTCTCTCTGTCTCTGTCTCTGTCTCTCTCTGTCTCAGTCTCTGTTTCTGTCTTTCTCTCTCTTTCTGTGTCTCTGTAACTCTCTGTGTCTCTGTCTCAGTTTCTGTCTGTCTCCCTCTCCTAAACTACACCCTGGGGAGAGTATTAATCCCTATTGATTCGGAAACCTCGCCCTGCGTCTCTCGGGCCAGGATATACCCGCTAACTTTGCTAGATCCCCTACGCCTGGAAAGGCTTTGACTCTAGGTCTGGGGTTTGACTGTAGAGAGCTGGCTAAGCCTTGTCATCAGAAGGCTGGCCAGCAGGTGGCGATACTTTTTGTTTTTGTCAGTTTCCGAAATTAAACACTTGAAGAAATGTAATTCTGAAATAGGGAAACATTCTCAGGTGTATCTCCATAACCCTGCCAAGTACTTCTACTATTACAAATTATATGATTGGTGAGGGTAGGGAGTATATTCACTTTTTAAAATTATTATTAATTTTTATAAATTTTTATTAATTGATGATATATATATAATTATAGTATAAACATATGGTATAAAACAAGCATTATATAAGAGTATAATAAAACAACGATTGAACATGAAGTTGAAAATCTCCTATCCACAACTTGCTATTCCTTTCAAATATACAGCAAAATTATCATGTAAATTTCTTTTCTTTCTCCCTCCCACCCTAGAGATGGCTACCATTAGACACAAATAGGTATACACATATATACGTACATACAAACACACATCTATTTTGCAATATGAACTGGGATGTATAAGAGCATGAGAATAAAAATGCAATAAGGGGAATTTTACATATATACATATTTATATTAATATATGTAAAATTATCCTATATATACTTCTACTTTCCAGTTTTTTCTTCAGATGCAGACAGTCTCTTTCTTCATATGTTACTTAAGGTTAATTTGGGCATTTATAATATTTATAATGCTATTTCATTTTGTTCTTCACATCATTCCTGAAGGGAAGGTATTATTGTAATTCTCATTTGCAAATAAGATAGAGTGAAATGACAGGGTAGCCTAGCTACTAAGTGCACTACAGCCTTCTGGACAAGATAGGTAATTGAGTAAATGTTGGTTAACTTGCGTGATTTTTTCTAAAGCCAGGTACTTGCTGATAAATAGAATCTCTGTAAGATTTTGTCTTTCTTCTGTTGGGTTTGGTAAGACCATTGTAATATCATCTGCAAATGGCTAATAAGATAGGAAACAATACCAATGTTTGTTTGACTTTTGGAATGATAGCAACTGTCAATGGTTTGGCAGATGAAGGGAAAATAGTAGTAAGAATGACCCTATTTCATTTTCTTCTTAGTTGCAAAAACCAAAGGATGGGATGATTGTTTACTTTTGTGTTCCTTATTAGCATATTAATTACTCAAAAGAAATTCTCCTTCCCCCATTTTCTTCATTCCCATATTGGAGCCATGAAGAACTGGGTTCAAGTCTCTACTTTGACAACCTGCTGTAAGTCTTTAAACATGCCATTGAACTCTTCAGAGCCTTAAGCAATTCTAATTTGTAGATGAATTACTCATAGGCCTTAGTGGAGAATTTCCATACTGGTGTTTCCCAAAAATCTAGACATTAAAGTAAAAAAATAGAAAATCTTTTTCTTTCATAGAGATGGAGTTAAGCTTTTTTCTCTAGTTCTTAATTAAACTCCCCTGGGAGAATTTGGATCATGATCCTGTCTAGACTGGGACCACATGCCACCAAGTTTTGCTCCCTTGCTGCCCCAGAAGAAAACAATATCTTTTACACAGGAATATCTTTTCTTATTTCTGTTCATTTGGAATTGGTCCATTTTGGACTATCTGCATCAAGTTAATAGGTTTATTCTTCATTCAAAAATGGCTCATTATTCTCACTCAGAATTTTTTATTTTATTTTACGGTGGATTCTTGGTACTTTAACCATATCATCATGGCATATACCACATTGGTAAGTGAACCTTTAGTAGTGTCTAAACTATTGAAAAAACTGCAAGCACTGTCAGTGCAAATTAAATTTTAACACCTAGAGAATTCTGAGACAAAGTCCCAACTAACCCATTTAATCTACCCTGATACACAAGGCCTACAAAACAGGGTATCTGCATCTATGTTGCTCCTTTTTGGTTTATGCAATTCACCCCCACTTGCAATATATATTGACTCATAATGGTCAAGGGGCAGTGAGGTGGTTCAGTTGATGGACGACTAGGCTTGGAGTCAGGAATATATGAGTTCAAACCTAAATTCAGAGACTTGCTGACTGTTTGATCCTGAGTAAGACACTTCGATTCTATATATACCAGTTCCTCATCAATAAAATGGGAACACCCTGGAGAAGGAAATGGTCCATGTGGTCATGGGAATTTGGACACAACTGAATGACTATACTATAATATACTTATCAAGTTTGGCTGTCAAGTTTTGCTTGATACCATTCAACTTGTTATTTATTAAGATAGAGTTAATGGATTTTTTTGTCTGTATCTGAAATTGAGTTCTATGTATAATGTCTTAACATGTTTTAGTAATGTCATACTTAAGGACCTTCAATTCTGATTTTGAGTAGGATAATGGGTCTCATGGTCAGTAATTTTCCCAAGATGGAAACATTTAGCAAGTTCCCAATAGTTACTACTTTTCTGATATGAAATTTCCCCAGGGGTGCTGTGTTTTATTGAAAGAAAGATCAATTTGAATTGGAATTGTTGTTCAGTGCTGTCCAACTCGTTGTGACCCCATGGACTTGTCCATAGGATTTTCTTGTCAAAAACACTGGAGTGATTTGCCTTGTCCTTCTTCAGGTCATTTTACAGATGAGGAAACTGAGGCAAGTAGGGTTAAATGACTTGCCCAGAGTCACACAGTTGCATATTGTAGCCTGGATTTGAACTCAGGTTCTCTCCACACCAGGTCCTATACTCTTTCCACTGATTTACCCAGGTGTCCCAGGAACAGAATTAAAGTACTTGGATTCAAATCATGGCTCTGGCCCTTCTTCCCTATATAACTTTGGACAGTCATTTGACTTTTCTTGTCTGTAGTTTTGGCATCTATAAAATGAGGAATTTGGACTAGATGACCTCAAAGATTCTTTCAAGATTTAAATCTGTGATGGAATCAGACTAAAATTGTGTGCAGCAAAACAAAATTTGTTTGGATCAGCAAGAGCTGTGTGTGTGTGTGTGTGTGTGTGTGTGTGTGTGTGTGTGTGTGTGTGTGAGAGAGAGAGAGAGAGAGAGAGAGAGAGGAAGAGACAGAGAGATAGAGAGACAGAGAGACAGATAGAGACAGAGAGACAGAGACAAAGAGAGATAGAAACAGAAACAGGAGTCTGACATGACTGAACAGCAATAACAAGGTCAGATTTCAGCAAAACAGACTTTTGTCAATGGAAGCTTGAGATAAACAATCTCTAGTCTATGTGCCACATTCAGTAGTCTTTTTGCATGTTGTTTTAATATTTCAAACATGGTAAGACCATCAAGGAGAACCAGAACTCATTAGTCTTGAGTTATTTATATATTGCTCTATTTTCTCCAGTATTTAGAAAGTAGTCAGTATCTTGGAAATTCCTTGGAGCACTGCTAAAATTGGTAGGATTTTACTAGATAAATGAAAGTATTCTCTTTATTTTCTTCTGCTAATGGAGCCTAGGCTTCCTCCTTCCCTTCCTTCCTCCCTTCCTTCCTTCCTCTTTTCCTCCCTGCCTTCCTCCCTCCTTTCCTTCCTTCCTTTCTTTTTTCTTTCTATTTCTTTCTCAAGGACATGTATGCTATCAACTATTCCACTACAATTCAACATAGATGGAGAAGGATTCACCACTACAACTGCCCTGACAAGTTCATTCAGATTCTGGTTGATGACCTCCTGGTCCATAGACTGATAGGAATCTTTCTGTTCTGGTTCTTATGTGTGATAATCTCAGTGGCAATCAGCCAGTCCTCTGGTAGAATGGTGAGATCTGTAATCAGGAAGACTCAATTTTTGTGACTTCACATCTAACTTTAGATCCTTATGATCTGTGTGACTATGGTCAACTCAATTAACCCTGTGTGCCTCAGTTTCCTCATCTGTAAAGTGAATTAAAGAAAAAATGGCAACTCACTTCAACATCTTTGCCAAGAAAAGCTCAAATCAGTTCATTTAGTGTTGGACATCACTGAAACAACTGAACGATAACAAAGACAACTTTATCCACTGAATCAAATAAAGGACACATGTGGGGTTGATCCTCAATTTCCCATTTCTTTTGGCCTTTTCAAGCTCTTAAACAATTTTCTGCATTTTGATTACCTTCTCAGTTTCCTTGTGCTCCTTACACTGGGGAGATGAAGCCCATCACCAGAATTAAGAGAGTATTTTACAAGGTAAGCATATCCACGTTTTCCAATAGACTTTGTTTTGTCAACATAAATCACTTCTGTTTTTAACATAAAAACCTTATCTGCAGATTGGAAACAAGGGAGCCTACAAAGCCATCAGTGAACTTGATATCCTTTTTCTCTGGATAAAAAATTACCTAGATGGCATTAACTAAGACACCAAGGACATTATCTCTAAAATGCATTGAAGAGTACCAGTGGAATGAATTTATAAAAACACTTAATTTAATTGAAACTCTTCATATATGTGTGTGTACACTTAGTATGGAGAGAAAGTTAGCTATTGAGTGAATAAAGATTTGAAGTTGTTAACATTGGCATCTTGCTATAATCACTAGCTATGAAGGTTTCTAATTTATTCATTTAGTATTTTGTTTTCTCTTATTTACATATAAATTTTTTTCAACATTTGTTTTTTAAAATTTTGAGTTCTAAATGGAAGTTTTTTTTTTTTTTAAACAATTAGTTTGTTTTCTATTTTACTACAAATTTCATTGCAGGACTTTCATTTGAAGGCAAAAACAGGAGTAACTTCATTTCAAATTATGTGAAAAAGAAAACAACAGAGAAGCTCCATACTTTAATATTATGTAAAAGGGCTATTTTAAATGGAAGGTGCACCAGCATTATTAACTCTTTTGGTGGAGAATTGTAAATGTGGCCAGATTTCAATCTAGCATTCTAGTTACAGAATTATGTTGAAAGCAAATAAATGTCTTCTTCATCTTTGACAACATGCTAAAATTTTCAATATGATTATAAAGTTTAGCAAATCATGGGATAATCAGGGGAATTAATAACTCACTGGTATTATGATTATTTTCAAAGATGGATGGGGAATGAGTTTATCAGAGAAGCTTAGCCTTAAAGATTTCATCATCAAAATTAAAATGATGTTAAAGATAATCAAAGCTTTTACATTCTGCACAACCAAAAACTAAGGAAAATTCAGTTGTAGCCAATTTGAAGGATTGTCACCAAATTATCTTTTTATTCAGCCAAAATGCTTTCTATCTGTTTGTTAGTGACGTTAAATTTAAGAAGACACATTTGCTGAAAAGTTACTGTTGTCTCTGTTTACACAACACCCTTCATATGATGTTAGAAATTGATACTCTATAGCATGGTATACTTGGACATTGGCTGTCTCAAGTGAAGCTGATCTTGGCTGATCTCTCAGAAAGTCTTTTTGTCCTCTCGTGTTCTGTTATATTCTCCACTCTCCACCATTTCAAGTGCCTTATGCCTTTGGCTGCCACTTTAACTGGGCCTGCCTGAGTCTCATGATCCAGACTACTTCCTCTTTCTTATCTTTAATTAAAACTCTCATTCTCTTAGCTAGCTATAGGCAATATGATTATAAGATCTACTACTAACAGATTACTTGGAATTCTTGATGTTTAAAGAATTACACTCTTTCTTGACAACCCTATGGGGTAGATAGTAAGATTATGATTACCCTCAATTTACAGTTAAGATAATTTAGAATTTT
This sequence comes from Antechinus flavipes, assembly GCF_016432865.1. Taxonomy (NCBI): domain Eukaryota; kingdom Metazoa; phylum Chordata; class Mammalia; order Dasyuromorphia; family Dasyuridae; genus Antechinus; species Antechinus flavipes. The sequence goes on from NC_067402.1 coordinate 206,063,018, forward strand.
TTAAGCCCAAAGTTTTGACCAAATTAGAGCAAAGTCAATAGAAGGGGTAAGTGAGATCTTTGGAAATTAAGGTCTCTTTCTACTACTCCACTCAATATGTGGATTAACCCATAAGCTTAACTATGTTAAAGAAGATTTGCAGTTTAAATAAGGCAGTTGTTAAACCAAATATAACCTTCTGGGAAGTTAGAAATTAACTGCTATAGCTCTGCCTCAGTTAAATTTAATTCACATGCAAGTCAAGACATTACACTAGTGAGGTTATTGATCTTATTTGAGAATTAAGGACCATCACCATCAACAACAATAATAACAACAATTTGGGAACCCACAGTAGAAGCTGCCTTTAAAAAAAATTCTGACCTCTCATCAACAAACTCAACTCCTGTCCCCCAGATTACCTCATGACTGTTAGCTGGGATTCCCAAATGATGGTCAGGAAGACATTTAATCTCCTCAATCACTAACTCTTTCCTCCCATCGTGGGAGATTTTGGGACAAAGTAAATCATACATACAGGAGGAACAAGAAGTGATAGGCTGTAATCTCTGTTACTGACCTCGTTGTGTTGTCTTTCTTTCCAAAATCACTTTTCTTTCTAACTTCTCTTTACTGTGGAGAGCATTTCTTTCCTTTCAATCACCCAGGTCCACAATCTCCGTGCCCTGTTTGAATCTTCACCTTGTTTTTCCTCACCCCCAGATACAGTAGGGGTTATCAAATCTTGTCACATCTACTTCTGTGTCATCTCTTATATACTCCCTTTCATAACCACGATTCTTTAGTTAGAGCCCTTCTCAACTGGATTATTGCAACAATTGCTATCTTTGCCTCAGGTGTCTCCCTTATCTCCCCTAATGCCAAAGTGACTATCTTAAAGTGCAGTTCTGACCATATTGCTTCCCCCCACACCTGCTCAATATATTCTAGTGGCTTCCATTTAATCTAGGAGCAAATATTTTATCATCTTTTCTCCAGCCTTTTAAATTCTTTTATATTCTCTTCTAAAATTATCTAATTTATACAATTATTAGTATGGTGGAACACATACACATACACATACACATTATTTATAAATAAGAAAATATACATGTATTTGGGGTACATGCTTCTACTTTCTCACTCCAATGGTTTGTGATCAAAACCGTTTAGCTTCCACCGTTTTAGACATTTCTTGTCCACCTCTTTCCACTCCATCTTCTGAAGGAAGGAATCATTTCCTATCTGGTTTCTAGAAGAGGGGAAAGGTTGATAATGATATAGCTTAACTCTTGACAAAGTGGATTTCCCTTTCTCAGCTCCTGTTCTCTCTTTTACCTACCCGAATCCTCAGGTTTTGAGTCAAGGTTTAATGCCATACAATACCATTTGTTGCAATGCAATATAACACAGCAGAATACAACATAACATGTTATATTACATCATACAAAACAATAGAAATTAATTTATTAATACCTCCTATGGGCAGAACACTGATACATACCATGAGAGAATATACGGTATACAATCAGAAATGATACCTGAATGAATGCCTGTAATACCCAATACCCAATGTTATACAAACGTGTACATTAGATTTACAAATCACAGTGCTATGGTCTATCTTAGAGGAAATATTTTTGCTAACTGGGAAAATCAAGGAAGAATTGGAAGAGAAGTTGGCATGAATTTCAGCATTATAGAGTAAATAGAAATTCAAAAAGTGAAGAGAGAAATGGAGTTCATACAGATATGAAATACTAATCCTGGCATAAAACCACCTAAACCTTCATAGTTTGTTCCATCAGACTGATTTGTAGTCCTTCAGAATAATATATATACATATATATATATATATGTATATATATATATATGAATGATCTACACACTGACTACAACTAGAGAAATAATAACAGCAACATTATCTGTAAACATGTGCAGAACAATCACTTCTGAAGGATCCTTGAAAATAGTATGATTGATCAATATTTTAAAAAGATCAATAACAGATATTTATAGCCTTCTACACATTTTTTTTGTTTTGTTTTTGCTTATCCCCTTGAATATCTCTGGTAATGAATAGTTAAGTTTGTGATTGAAATTAAATCCAATTATTGAGTTCAAAAAAATAACAAGGCTATTAACTCTTTATTTTCCTGAGAAGTGACAAAGTGTTTAAAATGTCTATCATAGAAAAGAAGGAGTGGGTACAACTAGAATGGGAGGTAAGGGAGAGATTATTTTTGGTTTGATATGGGTAAAGGAGCATTTCTACATTCCTAATAATTTGTACTATGGAAATTCAACTCTAGGAATATTTCAGTAGAGGTTAAATAGATCACATTCCTCTGTTGGTATGCATTGGATTAGTTAGCCATTTGGGCATATGATTGGAGTAGTTGTGCAGCAATAGATAAGCTTTTACTTTGGATTTTCTTGCATTGTAGTGATAACATTCTTCCCATACTTTTATTACTTTTGTAAACAATAATAGCTGCCATTTACATAGCATTTTAAGGCTCACATACATAATGTCTTACGGATATTATTTAATTAAAAAAAATCAAAGTCTCCATGTAGATACAATGCAAAGATCACTATGGTCAATCTATGTTAGTAGTTTTTAATCTTTTTTTTTTTTTTGTCATCATGAATTCCTTTGTTGAAATGTAGTGATTCATTCTCAGAATAATGTTTGTAAATATGTAAAATAAAATACAACAAAATGAGACCAATCATATTGAAATCATTATCAAAACATTAAAAGAAAAACAAATTCATGGACTTCAGATTAAGAACTCCTAGTTTAAATCTATTCTAGAAATGGTACAAAATATTTCCAGGTAAAAAACATACACTTGTATTTTTTCTAAAGTTTAGAGAAGAGGAAGGAAGGAAATAATCATGTATTAAGAACTTATTTTATACTATTCTAAGGACTAAAATTGTAACTAATTTTATCCTCATAACAATCTTGGAGGGGGAGTAGGTTCCATTATTGCCTTCACTTTATATACTGTTCGAAACACTTTAAAACAGTAACTAATTTTATCCTCATAACAATCTTGGGGGATAGGTTCCATTATTACCCTCACTTTATATATTGTTCCAAACACTTCAAAACAGTAACTAATTTTATCCTCACAACAATCTTGGGAAATAGGTTCTATTATTACCCTCACTTTGCAGTTGAAATTGAGATAGAGAAAAGTTAAATAACTTGACCAAGCTTACTTAGCCATGGTTAGGGAGGAAAGATTTGAATTTAGGTTTTCCTAACACTAAGTTCAGTTCTCTCTCCAATGTGTTAAACTATGGTTGGTTAGTTGTTTTACTACTGTTCTTTGTTCTTGAAGAGGACCAAAATTACGTCAATATTTTGGAATCAAGGTAGAGTGTGTCCAACTATAGCTGATCAGACCAATATGAGCTTGGAAGACTCTACCACAAATCAAACACAAATAGTCCATGTGAAAAAAAGGGGAGAGTTCTCTAAATTTGTACACCTCCAGTTTCTTTGGACCTACTTGGAATTGTGCTTCACTCTTAGGGCACTGCACTTTTTTTGATGTGAGCACACTATACTGCATGAGTCTGTGTCAGTGTTTTCCGTATCTTCCAAATGATCCCAAAATTCTTCAGCGAGACCTTGAGAGTATCCTTGTATGGGAAAATATGTTCTCTTATTACTGCAAGGGATATGGTCAAATGACCCTAGATTTAGAGTTTTAAAATAACTTAAAGACCCTTACGTTCTACCCCATTATTTTACAAGGGAATCATAAGTGAGGGAAAGAGAAATTAAGATATTTGTTTGAGAAAAATGATGTTGACTTCCGGCCAAGATGGTGGAGAGGAGGCACATGGCTGTGTAAGCTCCCCATTTTCTCTCACTATCCATTTCATTACAAGCTTCTGAATTAATGCTTGACTGAAAAAAAAAAAACCCACAAATAGTTACCAAGAGAAGACATCCTTGAGATTTGCAGGAAAGGTCTGTTTTTGCATGAGGGCGGGACGGTTTTAATCAGGCGCAGGCTGCGGGCAGACAGGCAGCGGCAGCTGAGAGCACAGCAGGCAGCTCACAGCCGAGCAGACCGGAGAGGGGGTGGGGTGTGATCTCAGCCATCTCTGCGGGGAGAGCTTTGCTACAGGATTGGATACTTTGCTCTGGCAGCAAGTCAGCAGCCCAGCAGGGAAGCTAAAAACACCAGGAGGTGGGGGGGGGGTAAAGAATACAACCCCAAACAGCTGGAGTCTCTTGGGATCTGGCCACCCCTCCCGCACAGTGTCTCAGCAGGCTCTAGGAGTCTCAGAGCGCAGGCACAGCACAGTCCTGCTAGTGTCTCGCTGCTGCCCCCGTAGTCTGTAGAGGAAGCTCGGTAATACTGCCCAGTCCCTCCCTGCAAAAAAGCAGACTCCATTTAGGGGTTTTTCCTTTTTTTCTTTTTGCTAGTTTGTCTTTGATTCTTCTCTGACAAAATGAGCAAAAAATTGAAAAGGACCTTAACCCTTGACAGCTTCTATATGGATAGAGAGCAGACTCTAAATCCTGAGGAGACTAAAAACAGATTGTCTCCAGGTGAATCCCCAAAGGAGGAGATCATCTGTTCCTCAGCACAGATGAACCTCACAGAAGAAATTAAAAAGGCTCTCACAAGGAAGCTAGAAGAAAAATGGGAAAAGGAGAGGAAGGCTTGGCAAGAGAGTCTGGAGAAGTCATCCCACTCATTTAAAGACAGAGTGGATAAAGAAATCAAATCCTTGAAAAATAGGATTAGTGAACTGGAAACAGAAAATAGCTCTCTAAAAAACAAAATTGGTGAAATGGAAAAAAAATCCATAGAACAAAAGAACTCAATTGGACAATTAGAAAAAGATATTTAAAAAGTGAGTGAAGAAAATACTTCATTGAAAATCAGAATTGAACAAATAGAATTGAATGACTCGAGGAGACAAGATGAATCAGTCAAGCAAATCCAAAAAAATCAAACAATGGAAAAGAATGTGAAATACCTTCTTGGGAAAACAACAGACCTGGAAAACAGATCCAGGAGAGACAATCTGAGAATCATCGGACTCCCAGAAAAGCATGATGAAAAAAAGAGCCTGGACAGTATTTTCAAGGAAATTATCAAAGAGAACTGCCCAGAAGTCACAGAAACAGAGGGTAAAATAGACATTGAAAGAATTCATCAATCTCCTACTGAAAGAGATCCTAAAATCAAAACACCAAGAAATATAGTGGCCAAATGCCAGAACCCTCAGACGAAGGAAAAAATACTGCAAGCGGCTAGAAAAACCCAATTCAAGTATCGAGGAGCCACAATAAGGATCATCCAGGATCTAGCAGCATCCACATTAAAGGATCAAAGGGCCTGGAATATGATATTCCGAAAGGCTAAGGCACTTGGTATGCAACCAAAAATAACTTACCCAGCTAGAATGAGCATCTTTTTCCAGGGAAGAAGATGGACATTCAACGAAGTAAGTGAATTTCACCTATTTTTGATGAAAAAGCCAGAACTTAACAAAAAGTTTGATCTACAAATACAGAACTCAAGAGAAATCTAAAAAGGTAAAGATTAATCTTGGGAACTATATTTCGGCTATAAAGATGTATAAAGAATACATGTATACCTTGTTCTAGAAACTAGATGTGGAAAGGACATTGTACCAGAAAAAGGGGAAAGTGGGGGTACTACATCTCATGAAGAGGCAAAGGAAACCTATTATATCTGAGAGAAAGAATGGAGGGCGATGAATATAGTGGGTATCTTACTGCCTTCAGAATTGGCTTTAAGAGAAAAATTTTAGACATTCAATTTATGGTGAAACTTCTCTCACCTCATTGAAAAATGAGAAGGGAAAAGTGAAAAGGGAGGGAATAAGCTAAGTGGAAGGGAATACGGAAACTGGGAGGGAAAAGGGTAAGACAGGGGGAGGAACTCTAAGGCGGGGGCTAAAAAGGGAGGGCTGTGAGAAGCAAGTGGTGCTCACAAGCTTAATACTGGAAAGGGGGCTAAGGGGGAAAGAAGGGAAAAAAGCATAAATAGGGGTTAACAAGATGGCAAGTAATACAGAATTGTCATTTTAACCATAAATGTGAATGGGGTAAACTCCCCCATAAAGAGGAAGTGGTTAGCAGAATGGATTAAAAGCCAGCAACACACCTGAAGCAGGGAGATACATGCAGGTTAAAGGTAGAAAGGTTGGAGCAAAATCTACTATGCTTCAGGTGAAGTCAAAAAAGCAGGGGTAGCCATCCTGATCTCAGATGAAGCTAAAGCAAAAATTGATCTAATTAAAAGAGATAAGGAAGGGCACTATATCTTGCTAAAGGGTAGCATGGATAATGAAGCAATATCAATATTAAACATATATGCACCAAGTGGTGTAGCATCTAAATTCTTAAAAGAGAAATTAAGAGAGCTACAAGAAGAAATAGACAGCAAAACCATAATAGTGGGAGATCTCAACCTTGCACTCTCAGAATTAGATAAATCAAACCACAAAATAAATAAGAAAGAAGTCAAAGAGGTAACTAGAATACTAGAAAAATTAGATATGATAGATCTCTGGAGAAAATGTAATGGAGACAGAAAGGAGTACACTTTCTTCTCAGCAGTTCATGGAACCTATGCAAAAATTGACCATATATTAGGACATAAAAACCTCAAATTCAAATGCAGTAAGGCAGAAATAGTAAATGCATCCTTTTCAGACCATGATGCAATGAAAATTACATTCAACAAAAAGCCAGGGGAAAGTAGACCAAAAAATAATTGGAAACTAAATAATCTCATACTAAAGAATGATTGGGTGAAACAGCAAATCATAGACATAATTAATAACTTCACCCAAGAAAACGATAATAATGAGACATCATACCAAAATGTATGGGATGCAGCCAAAGTGGTAATAAGGGGAAATTTCATATCTCTAGAGGCCTATTTGCATAAAATAGAGAAAGAGAAGGTCAATGAATTGGGCTTGCAACTAAAAATGCTAGAAAAGGAACAAATTAAAAACCCCCAGTCAAACACTAAACTTGAAATTCTAAAAATAAAAGGAGAGATCAATAAAATTGAAAATAAAAAAAAAACTATTGAATTAATTAATAAAACTAAGAGTTGGTTCTATGAAAAAACCAACAAAATAGACAAACCCTTAGTAAACCTGATTTAAAAAAGGAAAGAGGAAAATCAAATTGTTAGTCTTAAAAATGAAAAGGGAGAACTCGCCACTAATGAAGAGGAAATTAGAGCAATAATTAGGAATTACTTTGCCCAACTTTATGCCAATAAATTCAACAACTTAAATGAAATAGAAGATTACCTCCAAAAATATAGCTTGCCCAAACTAACAGAGGAAGAAGTAAACATCCTAAACAGTCCCATCTCAGAAAAAGAAATAGAACAAACTATCAACCAGCTCCCTATGAAAAAATCCCCAGGACCAGATGGATTTACATGTGAATTCTATCAAACATTTAAAGAACAATTAACTCAAATGCTAAATAAACTATTTGAAAAAATAGGGATTGAAGGAGTCCTACCAAACTGCTTTTATGACACAGACATGGTACTGATACCTAAACCAGGTAGGTTGAAAACAGAGAAAGAAAATTATAAACCAATCTCCCTAATGAATATTGATGCTAAAATCTTAAATAAAATATTAGCAAAAAGATTACAGAAAATCATCCCCAGGATAATACACTATGACCAAGTAGGATTTATACCAGGAATGCAGGACTGGTTCAATATTAGGAAAACTATTAGCATAATTGATTATATCAATAACCAACCAAACAAAAACCATATGATCATCTCAATAGATGCAGAAAAAGCATTTGATAAAATCCAACATCCATTCCTAATAAAAACACTTGCGAGCATAGGAATAAATGGACTTTCCCTTAAAATAGTCATGAGCATATATTTAAAACCGTCAGTAAGCATCATATGCAATGGGGTAAGATCTGGTTGCCTACTATCACCATTATTATTCAATATTGTGTTAGAAACACTAGCCTCTGCAATAAGAGTCGAGGAAGAGATTAAAGGAATTAGAGTAGGCAATGAGGAAACCAAACTATCACTCTTTGCAGATGATATAATGGTATACTTAGAGAACCCCAGAGATTCTACTAAAAAGCTATTAGAAATAATTCATAATTTTAGCAAAGTAGCAGGATACAAAATAAATCCCCATAAATCCTCAGCATTTTTATACATCACCAACAAAATCCAACAGCAAGAGATACAAAGAGAAATTCCATTCAGAATAACTGTTGATACCATAAAATATTTGGGAATCTATCTACCAAAGGAAAGTCAAGAATTATATGAGCAAAATTACAAAAAAGTTTCCACACAAATAAAGTCAGACTTAAATAATTGGAAAAATATTAAGTGCTCTTGAATAGGCTGAGCGAATATAATAAAGATGACAATACTCCCTAAACTAATCTATTTATTTAGTGCTATACCAATCAGACTTCCAAGAAAATATAGCATAAAATATTTGGGAATCTATCTACCAAAGGAAAGTCAGGAATTATATGAGCAAAATTACAAAAAAGTTTCCACACAAATAAAGTTAGACTTAAATAATTGGAAAAATATTAAGTGCTCTTGGATAGGCCGAGCGAATATAATAAAGATGACAATACTCCCTAAACTAATCTATTTATTTAGTGCTATACCAATCAGACTTCCAAGAAAATATTTTAATGATCTAGAAAAAATAACAATAAAATTCATATAGAACAATAAAAAGTCGAGAATCTCAAGGGAATTAATGAAAAAAAAAATCAAATGAAAGTGCCCTAGTGGTACCTGATCTAAAATTATATTATAAAGCAGCAGTCACCAAAACCATTTGGTATTGGCTAAGAAATAATTAGTTGATCAGGGGAAAAGGTTAGGTTCACAAGACAGAATAGTCAACTATAGCAATCTAGTGTTTGACAAACCCAAAGATCCTAACTTTTGGGATAAGAATTCATTATTTGATAAAAACTGCTGGGATAGTATGGCAGAAATTAGGCATGGACCCACACTTAACACCATATACCAAGATAACATCAAAATGGGTCTATGACCTAGGCATAAAGAAAGAGATTATAAATAAATTAGAGGAACATAGGATAGTTTATCTCTCAGACTTGTGGAGGAGAAAGAAATTTTTGACCAAAGATGAACTAGAGACCATTACTGATCACAAAATAGAAAATTTTGATTATATCAAATTAAAAAGCCTTGGTACAAACAAAACTAATGCAAACAAGATTAGAAGGGAAGCAACAAACTGGGAAAACATCTTCACAGTTAAAGGTTCTGATAAAGGCCTCATTTCCAAAATATATAGAGAACGGACTCTAATTTATAAGAAATCAAGCCATTCTTCAATTGATAAATGGTCAAATGATATGAACAGACAATTTTCAGATGATGAAATTGAAACTATTACCACTCATATGAAAGAGTGTTCCAAATCACTATTGATCAGAGAAATGCAAATTAAGACAACTCTGAGATACCACTACACACCTGAGAGATTGGCTAAGATGACAGGAAAAGATAATGCAGAATGTTGGAGGGGATGTGGGAAAACAGGGGCACTGATACATTGGTGGTGGAATTGTGAACACACCCAGCCATTCTGGAGAGCAATTTGGAACTATGCTCAAAAAGTTATCAAACTGTGCATACCTTTGATCCAGCAGTGTTTCTACTGGGCTTACATCCCAAAGAGATACTAAAGAAAGGAAAGGGACCTGTATGTGCCAAAATGTTTGTGGCAGCCCTGTTTGTAGTGGCTAGAAACTGGAAAATGAATGGATACCCATCAATTGGAGAATGGCTGGGTAAATTGTGGTATATGAATGTTATGGAATATTATTGTTCTGTAAGAAATGACCAGCAGGATGAATACAGAGAGGCTTGGAGAGACCTACATGGTCTGATGCTAAGTGAGATGAGCAGAACCAGGAGATCATTATACACTTTGACAACGATATTGTATGAGGATCTATTCTGATGGAAGTGGATTTCTTTGACAAAGAGACCCAACTGAGTTTCAATTGATAAATGATGGACAGAAGCAGCTACACCCAAAGAAAGAACACTGGGAAACGAATGTGAACTATCTGCATTTTTGTTTTTCTTCCTGAGTTATTTTCACCTTCTGAATCCAATTCTCCCTGTGCAACAAGAGAACTGTTTGGTTCTGCAAACATATATTGTATCTAGGATATACTGCAACATATCTAACATATACAGGACTCCTTGCCATCTAGGGGAGGAGGTGGAGGAAGGGAGGGGAAAAATCAGAACAGAAGTGAGTACAAGGGATAATGTTGTAAAAAAAAAAATACCCTGGCATGGATTCTGTCAATATAAAGTTATTATAAAATAAAATAAAATATATATAAAAAAAGAAAAAAATGATGTTTATCCTTCTCATCTTGCTCCTTTAAGTCAATGAAGTAAACAAGAACACTTGAGCCTGGGCATACAGGTTTTTTGTTTTAGTTTTGTTTTGTGAAACATCCTGACATCAAACTCTAGAACTGTTACTATTTCCACTTTAATCAAAACCATATTATTCACACTTCATGTCTGGAGTATGCTGATTAGTCCTTCATACTTTGAGTCAAAAGAAAAACAAATATATAGAGAGATAGAATGATTAATCTTATCAATGCAAATCCTTGACCCAAAGAAATTCTGCCAAAGCAATGTTGAGCTTATCCAGCGATGAGTACATTTGTTAATGATTTTCTTCCTCTTTGCCTATCTCAATATAAATATCCACAGCTCCTAACATCTGTGGGCTATCCAGAATTTACATCTTTGCTTCTCTGTTCTGATGATTTACTACAAAATGCTTTTTAAAAAAACCATTGGAGTTAGAAAATTAGTTCAAATCCACTTCTGATGCTTATTTTAGGAAATCACTTAAATCTCTGTGGTCCTTGGTAGCCACATCTGTAAAAAATTAAGTGACTGAACTAGAAGGTACATGAGTCCCTAACAGATTTCTGATACTATTCAGACTTTTAAAAAAGAAATTAAAGCTAGGAACCAAGGAAGAGCAGTGAGGAGGACAGATTCCATATTTTGCATTTTTTTGGTGTGAGTAAATATTCCACTAATGGCTTGTATGCTATTCTTCGTTCAGTTTTAATGCATATTAATTAAATGTTTATTATGTACCAGGCAGGGCTCTGGGTACTGGAAGCATAAGGATGCACTCTGAGCTTTGGTGTTGTCTTTTTTGTGTTTGTGGGGATCCAGGGACCCGGGCAGTTTTCACAGAGTGGGATGGATGTAACAGCATATGAAAAACACTCCAAAAGAAGAGAGATTGCTTTAGTGGAGAAAAATGGAAAATTGTGCTGTCTCAGTATATTCCTGGCTAGAAAATCCCACAACAGGAGAGCATACAATCTGTATCCTGTGGTATCCATGTTTCAGTTTCCTCCTTTCCTTCTCCTGACCTTCAATTTAGACTCAGAACTTCAGTTTGTAAATAAGAGAATACAAGGTTCTGATTCCAGTCACCCATTCTATGTACAGTTAGGACTTGGGTGGCAGGTGATTGTGGTGGCAGGAGAATAAGAGATTAGACATCTACTGTAATGGATGGAAAAAGTAAGAGCTCCCATAAGAAGGTATCCCCAAAAGCATCTTTAGCTATTGTGCTACCTGGGGGAAAGGTGGTGATGGGGAAGGAGACTGATTTCCATAACCATACTTCTTTTCTTTTTATATTTGCTGTAGACTTCTTAGTCCTTTATTTCTTTTCATAAGTTGTGGTTCTGGGGGTTGAGTCATCCCCCTTCCTAGTCCAAGCCATTCCTGAAGATTTTAGAGAATAACTAAAAGGAAATTTAGGAGGTGACTGGAGGTGGATATCATCACCTAGGAGCACTTGATATTCTATGTAAAATAAACTAATTAAAAAAATTAGTTTGAAATGAATCCATAAATTCATGAAGATCATGAAGCCAGAGGGGGGAGTCCAGATAATGAGATTTGTAAGGATCATAGATTTTATACTTTAATATTTTGAATAACATTTTATTTCATATTGCTGTTGTTCAGTTATTTTAATTGTGTCTTATTCTTTGTCACCCCATTTGGGGTTTTCTAGGCAGAGATATTAGACCGATTTACCATTTCCTTCTCCAGATCATTTTACTGATGAGGATCTGAAGCAAACAGGGTTAAGTGACCTGTCCAAGATCACACAGCTAATATTCAGATTTGAAGTGAGGTTTTCCTGCCTCCAGATCTGTACTCTATCCACTGAGCTACTTACCTGTCTCTAATCCATACATATATCTACCAGGGAGGAACTGTC